>NW_008595384.1:21068-23385 GCF_000691845.1 Merops nubicus | reverse complement strand
GGGAAAGATGCAGCGGGTGTTGGTGCTGCTCTTCTCCCCGCAGGGTGTGCACAGCTGGTTAATAATTCAGAGGAGAAGGAGGGGTGAGCACGTACGGCCGCGCAGAAAGCCACTACGAGGATGCTGCTCGAGCAGAGTCACTCTTGGCTCCCCTCTGGAGATGTGTGGCCCAGCTCATGGATGCTGGCTGGTCTCCAACAGTCAACTACCCTCACTTCAGGATGGAAGAACCAAGAGCAGAGATGAAGCACTGGAATGATGCTAGTTTTAGGCAGAATCAGGATCGAAATCCAGTGGTCCTGAAGCTTATCCCTGGTCTTTTCATTACGTTTGTGGACACTTACAGCTGCCCCTTCCCCAAAAGGCATCCTGGTAGTAGGCACCTTGTGAAATTACATTGTTACTTCCACAGAGGTGTGTGTACCTGTGTCTTAGTTAACTGTTAATTCACAGCCAATTTTAGTACCTGGAGGAGTCTCAGTACCCTGCTCTGTCTCTTGATCTCATTTATTTTGATCTTAATGTTTCACTATGAAAACAGTAATAGTCTAACAACAGTATTAAAAATTTGCAGCCTGGTTTTCAGGTCACTACAAGAAAAGCAAAGCAGGCCAAGTTGGAAGAAAGACCACCAAGAGTTTTTCAAGTGGCAAGGTAACATTTCAGAGGGGACAGCTTCTCTTTAAGAGGTGCTCCCGAGAGACTCGCCGCTTTCTGCTGAGCATCTAGAACTGATTTTTGTTTACCTTTTGCTGATCCAAAGCCAGCAATTACAAGAAACAACAAACCAGCAGGGATCTTGCTAGAACTTTATACGTGCCCACACCAGATGTCCTCTTGGAGTAGAAAATGTGTGAGGAAAATTTTGGGCCAGAATTGTTAGAGAGATGTATGAACGCTAGACAAAAACCAAATCAACAGGGAATCACTAGAAAAAGAAGTCCTGAAAGTCTGTCCACGGCAGCCTGAGTCATACTCTGGTTGTAAGGACCACAGACCTGGCACGTCAGAGAGTTTTCCTCAATTTTCCAGAGTGCAGTAATCATCAGGAGGAGATGGCAGCGGCTGTATGCAGTGAGCGACAGCTCAGGGCACAGCAGAGTTTGTTCCATCACATTTAACTGGACCAAACACTGGTTTTATGGGATTATGTTGCATTTACTAAGGACTCACAAAGGGCAACCTCCATGGAACTCTATCAGCTTCAACAGAGCGAAGAACTAAGCCAGTCTGGCCTCAGCCCACTCAGCTGCTTGGCAGCACAGGACAATCCTCCCCAGCAGGAGAATCTGTGTCTCAGGCTACTAAAGAAGTGGAGGGAAAGTATAATCTGTATACAGGAAAGAATAATAATTAGAAATAAGCATCTTTCCTGGTACAGCTGGGTGCCTGTACCAACTCGCCTCCTTTCTGCCCAAGTGACCATGAAAAATGACAGCAGCTGAAGTCAACCACAACTGGAAAACGCTTCCCAAACCCACTCTGTTTCCTTTTCTTCAGGCTCTGCAGGAATCAGGTTTGCAGGCACTGTGTGTAGCCAGCTGTGGAAAGAACAGTAAGTCTCCAGAGCCCCATCAAAACTCAGATCCCTTGAGAGGCAGAGCAGGAAGGACAAACAAGCCAGCAGAGCTGGTGTTAGGAGACTTTGTCTAAGCTGAATGGTGTCCACCACAAGCTCTGCTCCTCAGAAGCTCCCTAAGGTCTTCCCTCCTGCAGCTTCCTGTTTTTAAGTGAATTCACGTGGATTTCTATCAGGGTTTGATCCAGGAGTAGTCACGTGCATAGGCAAAAAAGGGGTTTACTGTCAATCCCTTCAGCAGCTGCATCTAGTAAAGAAGAATGTGTATTGTTTCTCTTCTGTTCATGAGACTATCTGCATTGATGTTGAGGGAACCCTGTTTAACTGTTCCCACATACATCAGCACTAGTGTGGCCAGCAGGACCAGGGCAGGGATCATCCCACTGGACTGGGCTCTGTAGAGGCCACTCCTTGAATCCTGGGGTCAGTTTAGAGCCCCTCAATCCAAGAAGCACTTTGAGGGGCTGGAGCATGGCCAGAGAAGGGCAGTGAAGCTGGGGAAGGGTCTAGAGCCCAAGTGTGGGGAGGAGCAGCTGAGGGAGCTGGGGGTGCTGAGCCTGGAGCAAAGGAGGCTCAGGGGAGACCTTCTGGCTCTGCACAGCTCCTGACAGGAGCCTGGAGCCAGGGGGGGGTCGGGCTCTGCTCCCAAGGGACAAGGGACAGGACAAGAGGAAACAGCCTCAAGTTGCCCCAGGGGAGGTTGAGGTTGGCCCTGAGGAACCATTTCTTGCCCTGTAG
>NW_008595384.1:14653-20914 GCF_000691845.1 Merops nubicus | reverse complement strand
CCAACCAAACCAGTTCTGTGATTCTACATGTACACATGTGGATGTCTAACTGTGATGACAACAGCTCAGCCAACAGGCTGCAGAATCCCTGGAAAGCCCATCCTGCAGAGTGTGTCACAGCTGGGGCCCAGGTTTCCAGTATGCCAAGGTAACAGCTTCTGCCAATGACAGCTCCCATCACCTCCAAGCTGTGGAGCAGCCCCCACCTTTATGGTAAACATAAAGTGAGGGAAGAGAGACAGAAAGGAGGAGGAGGCCTTGCAAGGAAAGATAGAGAAAAGACAAACAGGAGAGTGGGTGACTGCAGAAATGGGGAGGGAAGGGAGAGGAGTAGATGTCAGCACGCCAACTTTGTCGTCGTGGAGATCAGTGGATCTGTGCTTGGTCCTTTTAACTTCCCCAGCACTTAAAAATGCAGCTGAAGATGAGACAACCTCTGCTGTGTGCAAGCTACGGAAAGATTAAGGGTGGAACAACTCAAACTGAGCAGGGAAAGGGTGGAGAGTGCCTTAAAAATGCTGTGAGAATGCAGGGGATCTGTGAGGGCAGCAGCTGGGGACAACCTTCTCTCTTGTACTTAAACTCAAGGAGTAGAAACTTTGAAAAGGACAGCAGGGGAACTTCTCCCAGCAGTCACAGTTCCCAAGGAATATATGGGAAGAAGGGTGAAAAACAAGACTCCCAGCCCCCTGGGATAACCACAGCTAGACACACTCCTGCCACGTGGCACTGTTCCAGCCTCCTGGCAGATACATCCCACCACGTACTGCTAACAGAAGGGTAAATGCCATGCCAGGCAAAGGAGCTACCCAGAGACTAGAGTGCACCTACACAAATCTGTCAGGCACGACTGGACCAAGGGCCTGCCTGCTCCCAGGCAGCCAGCACCCTGACAACACACAGCCTGCCAGGTGGGCAGCAGAAGGGATATTCCCTGCTACAATGGGAGGTCAAGGGCTTTGCCATGTGCCCTTTATGTCTGGGCTTTATTTACTGCTGTATGTTGGGGATTTGCACACAAATTTCACTCTGCACTATTAAGGATGTGCTCACTGTCTGTTCAAACAAAAGGATTTAAGATGCTCTTGGAGAGGATGCTGAAATGGCTGAAGGAAAAGCAACTGGCACAGAGGCAGAGCTGCCACTTGGCCTCACGAGGATCACACGGTGCCTGGAGCACCTAAAACTGCTGCTAGCCACACTCAGTGCAGAAATAATGGCTCCCACTGCAAGCAGCCCTGTTCAAAAGCCAAGGCTCTTCTACAGCCCCTCCTGTGGGTGGCTTCACCAACAGCCAACGCTCCCAAGCCCAGCTCCCCTCAGGAGCTCCTGGGCAGGTACCCACCACAGCATCACCTGCACTACCCTGTGGTTTGAACAGACAACACCACCCATCTCTTCCCCTCAAGTGGGTCAGTTTTCCAAGCAGCCCAGCTCAGGGTTTCACAGGGTGACTTTCCAGATCTGCAGGGTAGAACCAGTGAACATCCAGAGGCACCCAGAGCATATTGTTCCCTCCCCCACATCCAGTTCAGGGAGCGTGTTTCAAACAGATGACACGAAGGAGGCATCCGTGTAAACATCCTCTGCAGTGGGGACAAGGGAAAAAAAGAACCAGAACAAAATGGAGAGGGAAACTGTTTGGTTTTTTTTTTTTTTTTGAGAATGCACAGAGCCAAGGACCTCTACAAAGAGAGAAGATGCCCAGAAGGGCAGAATAAGCATCCTGCATGAGGGAAGAGGCTGGCATTGCTACCAGCAGTGTGAGAGGTCATGCAGATCCATCACCATCTACAACTCAGCCCATGAAGTGACTCCTCAGTGAACAAGGTTTTCTTGGGTGCCTGGATGAATGGTGCCACATTTCTGAGGAGAACCATGGGCAGTTTCTGGTGCTGCTCATAAACTTTGGGAAGGAATTTTTATTGGAGGGGAGGGAAGATCATAGAGTCATGGGATAATCCAGGTTGGAAAGAACTTCAGCAGATGATCCAGTCAAACCTCCTAGAGTGGTCCAGTTTTAGCTTTCTTTCTTACACAGCAATTTTCTGGGGTAATAACAGCAAACAGATCTGAGAGGTCAGAACAAACCAAATAAAAAAAGGAAGACTTTTGCCCTGGCCATGCTTTTTTAATCAACCTTCCCATCATCTGAAGGAAGGGAGAAGCTGCAGGTCCCTTCTCCCCAGCAACACTGACACATGGCAGGCAGGCCTGCTCCTTACCTCGGAGGACGGTGAGCTTGGCATGGACAGTGACCTCCCCGTGAGGGTTTTGGGCAACACACTCATAAATGTTCTCATCCCGGGGAGTCCGGAGGGGCTGGATCCTCAAGACAGCACCTGCACTTTCATCAAATTCAATTGTCTGCAGGGAAGAGAGACACACAAATATGGTCAGTCTCCTTGCTTTGCAAGCAGAAGGTTCATTCCTGCTTCTAAGGGAGGGACCAGCATGTACACAAGCAGGTACACTCACCACCAGCAGCTGCCCCACAACCCCCTGCACACAACCAGCATGCTCCACTTGTCTCTCCACCGACCTCCACTGCCCCATGCCAAACCCCATCCCTGCCCCCTGAGCCACCCAAGCTGCTGTGAACACCTCAAGTGCTCTGAGGGAATGAGCCGTGGGGATGGTGTGTGCAGGGTGGGTGTTCAGAGCACAGCCCTGACAAAAGGAGGAGGAAACAGACCAAGAGAAAACAAAATAAAACTGAATCCCCGTCTTGTTCCTCCATCTGCACGGGCAGCTGACACCACAAAGCTCCTCTCAGCACACAGCTGCCTGGCGAGGCTGAGTCCCACAGCAAATTCCACAGGATGACCTCCTAGTCCTTGTTCCTCCACTCTCATTTCTATCTAAACAATGCCAATTGCTCGGCTCTGTGTGCCAGCAACTGTAATGTTTACTCCAGGCTGTCCCAGGGTTAAAATAATGAGCCAGGGATGGGTATGAAAGGTGCATTTACAGAGCTGAAGCACTACCAGCATAGCTGGGGTTCCTCAGGGAAGGAAGGAGGCAGCTTTATATTATATCCCAGGAGAGGAAAAACCCAACTAAACAAAAGCAAAAAACTCCAATAGTGTAAGTGAGCCAAGTTCCTCTTGCTTTGGAACAAACCCAACTGTTGACAGAGCCAAGAGCTTGCATTTCACTCCTTCTGCTGTTAAAACTCCTCCCCTTCCAATTACTGTCACATCTGAGAATGGTCAAAGAAGAGTGCTGGCTGGTTTGTGTCAGTCTCTCCCTCCTCCTACATGGACAGGCCCAGATTTCAAGGACATCTCTTACCTCAAACCTCTGAGAGTTCACTTTCTTCCCTTTCTTGTTCCAGGTGACACGTGGCTTTGGGTCTCCAGTTGCTTGGCACACAAAGGAGGCCACCCCTCCTGACACACCAATTTGGTCCACAGGTTTTTTAATGAACACAGGGGGACCTTCAAGAAAAAAAAAGAATTATCATTGGCAGAAGGAAGACAAACTCTAATAAACCCTGTTTATAATTAACAGTAGCATCATCACTGCTATTCTCCAACAATTCCAGATGAAATTAAATCTCCCAGCCTTTCAGGAACAGTCTTTGTGTCCATTCTATATATGAAGGAGCCACAGCACAAACTGATTAAGGGCCTGAGCCTACAAGAGAGATTTCAATGTGATGGCATTGCAAAGCCTCTCTCACTTCTGAAGAGTGGACTTGTAAATGTTTTGTGCAAGGCCATCTAATGGTCATCACCAAAAACTGGTCAAGCTGAAAACATCTAGAAACACTGGATGGCACTCCCCAGATCTCAGCAGACCACCAGAACACCAAGGAATGGGGGAGATTTATAGGATCATACCCAAGGCAGGGGAAGAAGCTGGGAGAAGGGCCATAGAACAAGTGCAGCAGGAACCTGGTACATGGACATCTTGAGGATGATGGTGTGAAACAGGCTGATACCAGTCACTTTAGGATGTGAAACCTCCTTGGCTTGCAGTACCTCTGTTCCCATCTGCAAATCCTTTCTCTGGCCCCCACTGGTAACGTTGACACAGCAACAGGTATCTCATCCCTTGGAACAGCCAAACTGATACAGCCCAACACACAGAACTTGTGATCGTTTCAAAACAACCCTGTTGTCAAGACCAAGAGGGTGGCAGCCAAGTCTGCAGCCTGCTCCTGCAGCTCCTCCTTCCCCTCTTCTCATCCTGAGACATCTGAGAAAGACAAGGAATTCTCACTGCTGGAGGAAGGAGCCAAAAGCTCCTCCAAGTCCTCTCACAACCAGATGCTCAAAGGTGCAGCAATGCCCCAGCAAACACACTCAGAGCCTGGGGCTGCATTTCAGCCAGCCTGGACCCAAAGGAACAACACTCGAGCTCCCAGCACCTCTCCCTCACCCCCTGCCACTCATTTCCACCCACATCCGAGTGCCTCCAAGAGCACCTCTGCAAGGAGGGGAGAAGATGCTGGGATGGGCTTTCTGACCGAGGAAAGCATCGATGGCCTTCTCATGAGAGGAAGATGGGGCCAGGAGTGTTTACGCAGAGCCCATATTGCCTCCGTCCTCAGGGAATCCTCCTTCCGTGCTCTAACCTGTTTTCCCTGCATAGCTTCCTCTCATCTAGTTAGTTTAAAATTTATTGAAATATTTAAATCACAAGGCCGCAGCTGTGTTCAAATAAAATCACTCAGATCATAAAGTTGCCGTCTGTTATTCTTGAGAAAAGCAGAGCACATGACTCTGAAATCTGTGTATTTATACGTACATACGCAGAGTCTATAAAATAAGATGTAAACAGCCTAGTGAAGAGCTGAAGAAGAGGGGAAAAAACATAAAAGAGGGGAGTCTCCAAGGTCTTTTAGGGGTGGAAAGACAAAAGGAAGCGTTTTCTCCTTCCCTGCCTGGCGTGGCCAGCAGTATATAAATAAAAGCCACTGAGCAAGCTCATGTGATGCAATCAAGCATTTGTTTCCATGCTGGAGGTAAATACAATTTGCTGGAGCTGTTTACGACCCACCGAACGCCGTGTGTACAAAGCATCCCATTTATAAATATCCAAATCTATATTTAGAGGTCAGAGTCTTCTCTGCAATGTTACAGCTAAAGGTTATCAAGCAGGTCCCACTGGAGGTACTGGCATTGGGGGATCTGGCTTCCATCTGAGAAAGGCAAACCTAAAACTTTGCTCCAGGCTAAAATATAAACACTCACTCTGCCCACAACCTGATTTCCTTCCTCTCTTCTCCTCAGGTCAATATCTGACGAGCTTGCAGAAGTGGATCTGAAGGTACAGCCAAAAGGCTTTTAAGAACACTTTACTGATGCGAGTTCATTTCCTAAAATAAAAACCCCTAATAATCCTTAATGTCACATATACATTTAAATGGGTGCACGCAGGACGACGAGAGCACGGCCGAGGAGAAAAATAAGCTTCTATTTCTGTCCTGAAGAAATGGATGGTGCTTCAAAAGATGGTGAATGTGGAGTCACGGCTCGGCAGCCCCTTTTGGGGACTCGTGCTGCCCCTCTGTGTGGTGAGGGGGAAGCTGAGCTGCCCTGGGAACGCCGCTCTCCTGAGCTCCCTGCCACACTAAGCTGCCTACAACAAACTCACTCTGAGACAGTGAGAGACAAAGGAGACCAAACCAAACCCCCCATCGAGCAATCTATTGGGTTTTGCTGCTCCCTTGGAAAAATGGGTGGAAATCAAAGCTTAATTCTGATTTTCGAGTTGCCTGAGACTCCAGACTTTGATTCCACCCCCCTGCACCCACCTATGCCCCCCCTGTCACCCCAGCCCACTCCTGCTGCAGAACAACCCCCTCCCCTCCAACGCTATCGCAGGCAAGGTGGTGAGGATCCAAAGCTGAAACAAATTCCTCCGTGCTGCGTAGGATTGCCCCAGCTCTGCCAGTGAAACACTCAGAATTCAGTCTCCAGCTCTGCAAATCGCTCTGAAAGGCTCTAAAAGCTGGACGAGGTGCCGTGTGAAAGTGAAATGCTCTCAGCCCGCCCAGAGGGGCTCATGTGTATCCCCTCGTTTGCCAAGATTGCAGGACATCAGTTTTAAATTAAAAAAAATCAGAGAGGCACTTCCCAGATGACACACTTGCAGTTCAGGAGATTCTCTATCATTCACCAGTCTCCCCTCGTGGAGAGCTGAGAACAAGTCAGTCCTGGAATGACTGAGTTTGAGTTCCACCTAGGTCCAGGGGTCTCAAGAATCTTCTCTTCCCCCCTCTTCCCTGCTTGCAAAGTAGCAGAACCTGGT
>NW_008595384.1:10176-14643 GCF_000691845.1 Merops nubicus | reverse complement strand
AAAAACCTGGAGCTTAAAAGAATTTTCCTACTACAAGAGGCTTCCTGCGGGGTCTGGGTCTCCAGAGAGAAGGCTGAAAAGACTGGCTGGCTGCTGTGATACCTGTAATTCTTCTCTATGGCTTAATGGAAAGCCATCACGTCAAACTGAACCTTTCACTCCTGCCCACCGCCTACACACTTCCCAAAAGCAACAGCTGGGGCAAGCTGGAGAGTTGCCACGGGCTGTGAGGAAGAGCCACACACTCACCACCCATCCCTGGGCCTATTTGCACTCGCCAAGGCCACCAGCACACCCTCTGCCCTCTGCCACCCCTCCCAGGCAGCCCTGCCCCTGCCCCACGTCCCCGAGCGCTGCCGAGGGCACCCCACAGGACCACAGATCACCCCTGGGGAGGCAACTCCAGCTGGCTTCACCCTCCAAAGCACGGGCCCGGTGGAACAGGGTGGTGCTGGCATCTGCTCGGCAGGGACGTGGTGCAGGTTTGCTGCTGGGATGCTGTGAATTCTAACACAGCCTCTGTGACCAGGGTGGGGTCTCCTACTCACCCCCGAGGCACACGGGCTAGAGGAGCAGGGCAGGACATCAGCCCACGTCCAGGGGCTGCAGAGCAAGGCAGCTCTCCTTACAGAAGAGAATGCTGCAGCCTCACCTCTCCTTCCCTCCTGCTTCCACGTGACACCAAAGCAGGGAAAGTTCAGAAAATGATCTATGTAAAAAAAAAAAAAACCCAAACCAACTTCTCCCTGCTAATGACACACAGATGCCAAAACAGACTGAGAAGCTTGACACAAGGAAGCTTGAAAGATGTAGGAGTGGGTAAGAGGAGGGGACATGTCACCCTTTAAACCCAAATGTCCCTCAGGAGCTGCTGCCATGGTGAATAGCGGGTGATGGATGAGGAGCGAGGCAGACAGGCCGGCCACCATATGCCTGTCTGAAACATCAAAAGCCAACGACAGCGAAAGGGATGGAGGACCCAGAGGTGGTTTGAGGGGTGGGAGAGAGGCAGGAGCACAAATGGCCAACAGATCTGATCTGACAGCCGAAGGGGAGTGGAGCATGGGGGGGAGAACAAGGGGAAGCACAGTGGTGAACTCGCACCACAGATCCTTCTCCCTGGGCTCTGGAGGCCTCGTCCCCAGGCTGGGGTGGCTGCCCCTCCTGCCAGCACCACAGCTGGGCTGAGGGAGGGACAAGGAGTTGGGGGTGCTGGGGACCGGGCAGTGTGTCCTCCACATCTCTGCTTCCTCCTTAACCCCCCCAACCACCTCTCCTTCCTCACCTTCATCCCCACAGCGAGGGCCCGGCCCTGATTTCGATGGCAAAATTCACCCCTGAGCTGAACGAATGCCCCCCACTTTCTGCAGCCCCTTTCTGCCACCCTCAGGGAAGCACCTCAACAATGGGCCACAAACAGAGACAAACACTCATTCTTCCCTCTGGCCCCAGTGCAGAAAGCAGCGTGAGCCTGGCTGAAAGGGCCCCTCGCCCACAGCGCCAGCAATCCCCGGGGACAAAAGAAAGGCAGCTATAAAATGTGGATTTTAAAAGGTTTTCTTTCCATTTTTGGTGCCCCCGGTGCCCGCTGTGTCTGGGTGGAGCCCACGCGCTGGGCCCGTGGTGCTGGCACATGAAGGCTCCAGCTCCTCCTTCGCTGGTGAACAAGCCCTCATTGTTAGATGTACCTGAGACCCACCACAGGAGCTGCAGGAGGAGCAAGAGCCCAGCAGGCTGGCTGTTTTCTTGCCTTTTGGCTGCCTTATTACAGCCTTCCTAAAGGCATGTGGGATTTAGGTGGCCCTTCTGCCCACCGTTCCTGGTCGACCTTCAACAAATGGTGCTGAGCCCAACATCACCCTCTAAGCATGACTCAGGGCACCTCAGCCTATCACAAGCTCTATCCTAGCTCAAAGCTACCAAACAGATCAAAATTCATCCTTTTTCTGCATCTACACACACACACGCACCTCCACCTTCCAAAAACAAGGCTAAAAGCCATCAGGCCACCCGTGGTCAACGAGACTTCGCTGTTGGTGTTGGCACAACTCAGTCTGCTCTTCCAGGCTCTGGCTGATGCCCAGATTTGGGATTCAGACCCCGGCTCTGACGCAGATTCAGCTGACCTTGGGCACTCACCCTTCCCCGCCCCGCAGGCTGCCGCACGTCGCGCCGAGGTGACAATCCTCATTTCTCACACCTGCCTGCCCGTCTTTGTCTAGACACTACAAGCAATTTGGAGCAGGGGTGGTCTCCGAGCAGTCTGTTCAGCACTCAACACCCTAGGTGGTATTGCACACAACTGCAGCTTCTAAATACTGTGATACAAACAAAGGAAAATAGCCTCAAAAAGAAAAAAATCACCAGAGAGAGAACTCGGAGCCCTTCTTCCAGGTGTATTCTTGGTGGGAGAAGAAGATACAAACCCAAATTCAGACAAAATCCTTGTCGTTTCCCCACAACCAGGTCATGGTTATCTCAAATGGGGGCATCTCTCTCCATTACTTCTCACACCTCACTAACTTCCAGAGGAATCAGGAAGGAATCCCACTGGCATGCAAAGGGTTTAAACCACCCTCTTCTCCACCTTCTCCTCCCCCTTCTCCCCTTTGGTTTTCAGGTTAAAACTTTCTGCTGATGTAGTGAAACTCCATCTCCACTCTCCACAACTGCTGACGGGCTCTCCATCGGAGCAGCTCCAGGCACTGCCCCAACCCCAGCCCTGGGCTTTCATCTCCCCTCCTAAAAACCTCTCCAGGAAGGTGAGATCCGGGTCCAGCCACGCAGGGAGCGTTTGCTGCTTTAGGAATGGTGTTCTGCACACACGTGCTGCTGGGCTCTGCTCCTGCAGCAGCTGCAGGACTGCATGGGAGGGGTGGGATGAGGTGCTGAGCAGCTGGGCACAGCCTGGGAGGCTCAGCCAGAGGAGCAGCACTGGCTCACCCATGAACCCCGGAGCAAAGAAGGGGAGCAGAGAGTAGAAAAGTTGGGAAAATCGGTGAGGAGAAGCAGTGAAGAGACCATCAGGGAGGTGCAAGAGAACTGGAGCAAGATGGAGAGGAGGGAGGTGCTCAGAGCCAGAGCAAGGAAGTGGAGATTACATAGAGGAGACAAACCACGGAGCAGATGAAAACAGGAGAGAGCAGCCAAATCTGAGACAGATGGAGAGTGGGGAGCAAGAATGTGATGTTTGGAATGGGGACTGCTTTCAGAGCAGAGGCATTTCGGAGCGGGGGAGCTTGTGAGAGGGGCAGAGGCAAGAAAGATGGCTCCAGAATTTCCATTTTCCTTCATGAGAGGAGTGAGAGCTGCAAACCAGGAGCAGGAGCTGTGGAGGGGCTCTCTATGGAGACACTCAACAAGATTGAAAACACCCCTTGGAGAGGTCCTGCAGAGACTCTGGTCCCCTTGAAATCCAGGGTTTTATTGACAGATTTTACACTTTTTTTTCTTTTTTTTTCCCAAGGGCTGTTTCTCACAGCCTCACAAATAAAATTAAAATGAGAGTTTTCTGACAGAACAAACAAACAGGGAGTGAATTATATTCCATTTCCCCGTCAATAACTTCTCCCCAGCCCAGCCGTCTTATCATCATAAAAAGTCCATTAAGCAGTAATTGGGGAGGCAGTGGAAGGCAGGGCTGGGCCACGGAACAGAAGCACGTTCGCTCCCCAACTGGCCTTTTCTGGGAAGGCAGACAGGATAATTATAGGTTCAGACAGAGACTTCCTCTTACTGTCAGCAGCTCTCGGCTCCCTTCAGGGAGATGGGACTGGCAAGGTTGGGGACAGGAGGGTAAAAAAAGATCCGAGGACATTTTTTTTAGAAGTGGAATGCTTCCACCTTGCTGCTCCCCTGCTGCTGGTCCCTGACTTGAGTGGGGAAAGCTGGGCAGCAGGCAGGTGGATCAGGCTTCTCCTCTGCTGGACACGGGGGAATGTCACTGGGAAGACCACCCCTCTCCTTTCCTGCAAAGCCCCAGGGGAGGAAGGACAGCAGTGAAGGACACAACCCAGCACAGGAATCCACACAGGCAGAAAAGGGGTGAGAAAGATGCAGAACCCAGTTGATACACCTTTATGCAGAGGCTGTTTAACAACCCTGACACCTGCCTGTGCTGCCAGCTCCCACCCTGCACCCCAGCCAGGACGAGGAGCTCCCCCAGAGCTGTCCTTGCCATGAGGTTTGGAATGTTGAGGATCTGGCACATCCACACAGCCTGCAGCTCCTGTTTCAGAGTGCTCAGATACAGACCCTCGGGAAGAGGAGGTAGGAGCCTGCAGCAGGGGAGGCAGGATGAGATTGAGGCTACCCAAGATCTATTCCTAGTTCTGACAGCTAAGGTGAGAAAAACCACGTTATCCTGCAAGCTGGAGGGGAGGAATAATCCCTCCTTCTGGTCTGTTTAAACCATTCCTTTCCTGGGATGGGGCTGTGCCTTATCACAGGGGAACAGCAGCTGGTGTG
>NW_008595384.1:0-10145 GCF_000691845.1 Merops nubicus | reverse complement strand
TTTCAGCAGTACTTCTCCAGGCTACCCTCGTACATGGGTATGGATGGAAAGGCTCCATCTTTCCCCATGGCACAAAGGGCATCTGCCACTGCCACAGAGCAGTCCCAGCCCTAGTGACTGGCACCCTGATACAGCCAGGGAAAATGTTCTCCAAACTCTGATTCACAGGATTTTTGCACATACAGGATGCAGATGGCTCTACAGGCCAGGACTGAGAGCTGTCCCTGTTCTGCAGGCAGTGGGATGCTATCCTAGACCTTCTTCTTCCCCTCCTCCCACTGGAAAACTGGTATCTGGTGCCTGACACCAGGTAGTGTGCACACACCAGCAACCTGTGGGAGCTGTGGCACGGTGGAAGCCTAGAGCATCACATGGGCTTCAGCTTAATGGATGAGAAATGGGGGATTGACACTGAGGGTGAAGGGATCTGGGTTCTGGCAGTCAGGAACAGCAGAGGTGGGAGGCAGCTGGTGCCCAGCACCACACCAGGGCTCTGCTTGACACGAGAAAGGCTGAAGCAGAGGCAGCACTTAGCAGTCTATGGAGAAAGCACACGTGGGGATGGGATGTAGAAAACACAAGACTGAGTTTGCTTTTCCAGGCATTCTATGGCCCCACTCCACAAATACCCTCTCCCCGTGCTTCAGTTTTCCTGTGTCCCTTTCTCTGAGCAGCTCAGGTGGGAGGTTTCAGGAGCACCAAGGACTCCTCTCTGCTTGCTGCCTGCACCCAGCACAGGGTGGTTCCCCCTCCCTGCCCCTGCAAACCAACCTGAGGGGCAGAGGAGCAAGCAGGTGGTAATGCAGATGGACCTCTGGCCAGGGTTCCTGTTCACCTTTTGGCACCACAACATGATGCCAGGAAGGAAGCTGCTCCTAGTGACCAGCAAGAGCTGCAGCAGACAGGTGATGCTGTCCTGCAAGCTGGCAGCCCAGGGACCAGCCTCTGAAGGGCCAGCAAGCACAGGGGCACGTGCAGCCTCAGCAGCATGGCAGGCCAGGGCCCTGGGGGTACACAAGTCCTCTCCATCAACTGTAACCACATCTCAACCCGTATTTGTCCAGAGTCCTCTAATAAGGCATAATAACCCAGAGCAGAGCAAGAGACCCAAGGAAGCTATCCCAGCAACCTAATGAGGGGTCCTTGTCCATCAGGGCCATGACAGCAATGCCAGATTGTTTGCTATCAGCAGCTCAAGGCAAGGAGCTCTCCTTCCCCTTGCCATGCTGCTAAGACAGCTTCTACTCCAGCCCTGTCATCAATACTGGCATCCTGGGGATGCTCCATCCCCCCCACCCAGAAAAGACACAGCCAGAAAGGACTTGGCTCTCTGCTCAACTTCCACTGCTCTGAGTCACTGAAGAATCAGAGTCTGTGGGGGATACCAGAACATGAAAAACCACCTCCTACAGGACAAGTCTGAAAGAAGAAAAAGCTTAATGAGCAAGGATCCCAAGTCCCAGGGGGCCATGCCATCCCAATATAGCCCTGCAGAGGTCCTGAGCCACTGAAAAGTGACAGCAGAGTCAGCAGCAATGGGCAAAACAAACTGCTACAAGCTCCTGCAGCCCCCAGTCTTTCAGAGAAAGAGCAGGGCCAGGAGCCCCAAGGTTGGGATCAGGGAGATCAGTTCTGATCCTTGCTTTAGTTTTTGCAACACAAACACGTGGCCGGGTCCTCGTCCTGCACTGCCAGCTCAGGAGGCTGCAGGGATGGGCCCAGGGGAGATCTGCTGAACATGCAGGCAGGGATCACTGGGGGAGGAAAGGCACATCAGATAATAAAATATCTGCTAAACCCCTGCCCCTTTACCCCTGTAAACAAAAGCTGTATTACTTCCACTTACTGCTGTCTGCTTCCTTCTTTCAGGCAAGAGAGGATATCTCCTGGTCTGCAGGGAAGCCCCAGAGCACAGAATTTTGGGTGTTTTTTTCAATAGTTTGTTGCATCGTTCCTATCTGACCTCTGGGCAGAAACTTCAGCCCACGTTTTCCATGGAACAAAAGGAGATTCTGGTTATAGAAGCTTGAAACAGCTCGCTCTGGGTCTGTGCTGTGAGCTTGTACTGCTTGTTGGTATTGGGAATGGGATGTCAAGGGAGCTCAAGATGGGAGATCTGGGAAACAAGAAACCAAAACCTAATAAAGCCATGGCTAGTGGATGAACACAGCCCTTAACAGTCATGAGCTTCCACTCCTACCACACAAGTCATCAGAAGTTCTGTCTCTGAACCACAATACTCATCACCCACATTTGTAGTGGGCACATCACCACAAAAGAATTAAAAAAAGGGAGAGTCCAACAACAGTGCTGAGAACTGACAGCAACAGGGATGGAAAAAATTCAGCTTTGGAAGGTTTAGTGAGCCAGGAAAACAGTGCAACACACCAGCAGGAGAGACATGGAACCATGGAAAAGCAGCAGCAAGGACCCTTCAATTCTTCTGTCAAAGACAGGGACTGAGGAAGGTGAGGGCTTTTGTCAGGACAGGTTCCTGCTCGTGTCTGACACTGCCCAGGGCTGTACCAGGGGCTGTACTCCTGACCTCCAGGCCCCAGGGCAGCAGATGACTTCTGCTCCAAGGTGAAGGCAGTCCCTCAAGTGGCAGCTCCTGGAATTAACCACAACTAGCACATTTGTAAGGAAGGGGAACTATCACAGCATTCCTAAAGAAAAAAACAACCACCCAGCAAGCCCTCAAAAGCAAACAGATCCTCCCCACACAGACAGACAAAGAAAACCAAGAGCTGCAGGATCTCCCAGGCTCGCTGGGTGATCCCATGAGAGCCACTCTCAAGGTGATCTTCAACAGCAGAGCTGAAAAAAAAAACCCCTACGCTGGCTTTTTAGAAATTCATTCAAACAAATCAAAGTCCAGGTTAAAGATTTGTAAGTGCTGGCACTCCTAACAGCACGTGCAGATTAATTCATGAATAAATCCACCAATTCTAACGGAGGTGAGGGAGGAAGAGGACACAGCCAAATTAATTTGACTTTATTAATTAAAAAAACCACCAAGATTCATCACCCCACCGTTCTTTAGAGGTTGTGTGAGAGTGGGGGGAGCTACGCTCATTAATTATGCAGAAAATGCAAAACTACCATCCTCTGAATGAGTTTAAAATAAGGAGAAACCCTTTCAGAATGGGGAGAAATTACTCCCCAAGGCAGCTGAAATTTCTCTTGCAACTTCAAAGGACAATAAATTATTCAGATCGCTCATACCACTCCGTGTGCTCTCTCACTCTCTCCCCTTCTCAATTTTATGCTCCTGAGTCAATTAATGGTTTGGAGGACTCAGAGAAACTTGGTAGAATGCTAAACCCGTTGCAGCTCCTTCTGTTTGTTTTTTTTTTATCTTTTTTTCAAGCTTTGCTTTTCTTCTCGGCCTCAAAAGGAACCAGAAACGGTTCTGTGCATTACAGATGAAACTAGAGGTGCTGTTTTTACCTGTGCAATGTTTTCTGTCTGCAACAGGCAGGATGGGACACGCTAAGAACCTTCTTGGAGAGGATACTGTGAAAAGAGCTCAGTCCACATTGCTCCACGCCAACCGCCTGGATGGCTCCTTGAGATATCCCCTTTCAAAGCCTTAGCAGGACACGTCCCAAATATATTCCTAAGGCAGTCTTCAAGTCTTTCTAATTCCTGGCAGTCTCCAGGCCTAGGTGAGCTGTGATCCCTTCCATCCTCACGCTGTTCTCTGCTGTGCCCTTGGATGGAGCAGGCGGCTCCGGTGCCAAGCCCTAACGCGAGCGTTTAGCCTTTGCAGTGTGAGAACCCCAAACCAAGACCGAGACTAATTCCACCAGACAGCAAGATGGCAAGAGAGCTCCTTCCTCCCCAACGCCAATCCAGCCAAGCCAGGGGAGGGAAGGAGGGTGGAGAGGCTGCAGCCAGAGGGTGAGGACGCTCCCGACTCCTGACCCAGCACCCACAGGCCGCTCAGCTCCACCGCACGCAGCAGATGGCACAAAACGTGACTGATTTTCATGAACTTTCAAAAAAATTAAAGGCAGCTGCAGTGCAGGGAACATCACAGCTTTCTAAGGTGGGAACTGGGACCAATTATGTTGCAAGAGAACATCCTTGACTGGAGGGGAAGAGTGGCACAGAGTAAATAAAACTGTTCTTCAGAGACTGTGTCTCACAGGCCAATTCGAGCCCAGATTCCATCCCACGCACGCTGGAACGACATTCCTCTGGTCGGGCGTCCTTGAAAAACACTCCACTCGCCTTCTAAGAATAATACCAGGCTTGCCAGGCCACAAAAAGGGTGGGAATACCCTCACAGATTCCCTTTAGTGACCCAGGAGATTCGTATCTACTTGGTCTTGAAGAGACACAACCACACAGGCCCTGGCAGACAGATAAAAGGCTGATGTGACCCTTGGTGAGGTCCCAGAAAGATCCTGTCCTTCCTGGCAGCGTGTGTCTGGGTGAAAAGGATATCCAAAGGGGAAAGTGACAAAGAAATAAATATTGGCTTCCTGGTAAAGCTTGACACAGGGTAAAAGCCCCAGTTTTGGCCTCCAGGTATGGTGAAGACACATTTTTGCTATCACAAATACTCTGTAGATGACATTTTCACACAAGCTGCTTGTTTACACAACAAACAGATGCTCTTTTCCCCTAACTTAGCCATCTAATGAAGCTGAGCAGCAAGAACCCCTGGTTGGGAACGGATCCTTTGCCAGGAGACACCCATGACTGGGTCCCAAACACCCGTGGCTGCTGCTGTCCCCGGGTGCTCCTCAGCAGAGATTAATCTAATAAGCACTCGCAGCGTGGGGCACAGCTGAGACCTGGGAGGTGACAGTCCCCTCTGCCCCCAAGGAAGCTCTTGCAAAAGATGATTTATTTCCTCTCCAGGTCCTACAGGAGATACCCTTCTGTTTGTTTGAGTTGTATAAAAAAAAAAAAACAGAAAAAGGAAAAAAAAAAAACAAACCAAAAGGAAAGAGATACATCACTTGAATCAGGCAGGCAAGGTTTAATTTAATCAGGCACTTAAACAAGGTGACACAGAGGCTTAATTCAATGTCCTTGAGTGGGACAACAACCAGTCCAGAACCCTCAGCAACCGCAGGCTGCAGCTGGCAGAGAGGGTGGCAGAAGCAAGGACACCAAGGTGTCCCCTGGCCTACAGGAGCAACTGGTGTGTGGGGAACACAAGCAGCAGGGGGGTCTGGGGAGGGAAGCTGGGATCTCTGTCTCTGGGGGGATGTAATTCAGGTGCTGCCTCCTCTTGCACCCCATTAGACTCTACTCACTGCAGGAACAATGTGCAACACCAAGTGGAAACTCCACCACCAAGAGCTGAACCACACAACATAGCCCAGTCTGAACCTGTGCTGCCCCTCCAGCCCACACCCACCGAAGGGACACACCTTCCTGCAGCTCCCCCAGCTCCTCAGCCCTGCAGCATCATCACCATGTACCAGAACTGCTTGGGGGACAATTCAGCCACTTCTTGACACCTTCCTTCCCTGGGGACAGTGCCGTTATGTTGTCACAAATCAATCTCAAACACTTACAACTTGGAGCAGCTTCCTCCCACAGCAGAGCAAGATTCGCTTCCCACTGAGGTCGCCCTGACATCTCTACCAGGCCCTAAGATGGAGCCTCCTCGATTTTCACAACCATCTGACCTGACAACTCCTGTCTTGGCCAAGGGCAGATCAAAGCTGGGACCTCCCGAGCTAAGAGCTGGGAGCTCTGCTGCTGAGGCTAATCCTCTGGGGATAAGAGGACAGGAGGGACCACTCAGAGGAGAGGACTCGGAGCCATCTGTAAGTCCCTGTGATCTGGATCTGCAGCCAGGCACCAGCCCCTGCATCTCACGGCGTGGAGCACACACCTCCCAAAAGGCAGAGCCACACTGTCAGCCTGAGCATGGACCTCCAGGAGCCCCTCTCCCAGCCCAGCTCTCCAAGTGCCCACAGGGGTGGTGGGACCCTTGCTGCCATCTGCTGCCAGCCTCCATGGGCGCATGGCAGCGCCAGCCCCCCCCCAACACAGACCTGGCATGAATTACTGTGCTCTGCAAATTAACGATGGAGCAGGGGCAATTAAAAGGGAAGAAAGCCAGGGTAATGCATCATAAAAGGGGCTTTATTCTTTTATTTTGTCAATTGCAATTTAAATTTAATTATTTATGGTAATACTTCAGCGTGTGCTAGAAACCATTCCACAACATGATTTATAAAAGGAAGGAAACCTCAGCAATAAGTAACGTTCACCCCTGCATCTGCTATTAAATCTCTGCTGGGGCAGGGAGAGCCACACACCAGCCTTCTGTGTATGCAAAGCACCAATTAGCAAAGTGCTATTGTAAAAGGCAGAGGTTGAATCAATGGGAAAAATCCACTTGAAACCAGCGAGTGTGCCGGCTGCCCTTCCAGAAATCTGTGAGTTTCCCTGTGCCAAGTGGGCTTTATCTGTGGCTGAGGAGCACTCAAAGTGGCCACCTTGCTCCTGCAGGCAGCAGGGGAGGGCAGGAGGAGCTGCCCCTGCCCCCAGGGTGGGCAGAACACCCCAGGGCAGCCCGACAGGACTCATCCTGCACACGCACACAGTGACCTGGTTTAAGCTGGAGACTGACTGGGGCTGGCGGCAGAGAGCAGAGCCTGGTGCGTTGCCCAGGCACATCAGCAATGTGGGACAGCGTTCCCCGCCCCACAGACACATCCAGACCTCATCTGCCCGTGCTGTCTGGTGCCCTACCAGCTCTGAGGGGCACAGGAGCTGCCCCCCTGCCCGGGCAGCACGGCAGGGCACAGCTCCCAGGGGAGGTCTCCCCTCACCCACCGCAGCAATGCCACCCACCAGCTGAACCCCTGACCAAACAATAACCTTCCATTCGGCGAGGGGCCGTTGGAAACAATCACAGAGTTTGCAGCTCCCAGTTCTGGGGCTGCCCTTGACTGTCCAGAAGAAACAAAAGGTGTCTGTGTGCAAGCAGAGGGTGAGGGGAGCAGCAGGTTTGGTTTGTTCCTCTCCACGATTGCCCTCCTCAGCTGCATGGGGCTGAACAGCGGGCAGAAAGCAGTGTGGGGCTCCAGGCTTTTCATTTCAGCAGCAGCTTCCTTTAAATAAAACGTCCCTGCCATAGTGAGATTTAAATCACTGACTGAGATCAATTAGCCCGGGAACCAAGGGAAGTATTTTAATGGTCCTTTGATTGCAGAGGCCACGGCTCCTCCAGCGCTGCGCTGGAAGCGGAGGCGAGTTCAAGCTCTCCAGCCCACTCTCTGCTGCAAGGGGAGCGGTGCCCCTGCAAAGCCAGTGCCCTCAAAGAGCCCTGGTCCCTGGGGTTTCCTACCTGAGACGTGGTGCTTCCCACCCCAACCCTTCCCACCCCAGCCCTGCGGGGCCTCGGGTGAATTGGGGCAGGAAATGGGGTCAGCGCCGTGGCGAGCGGCAGCCAAATGGAAGCTGGCCAAGGGATTCCATGCCAGGCAGCGTGACAGAGCCCAGGGCCATGGGATGGGACAGGACACTGTCAGCACAGAGTGACAGCTCCTCACGCAGCCTCTGCAGCTGTGGCAGACAAAGCTGCTGGCTGTTTGCGTGCCTCGGATGCTCCTGGCCGGCTCGGTTCAGGCTGAATGCAGCAGCCCCTCCAAAATCAGAAGCTATCAGCTCATCACCAGCAGGGAGATGGGAACAGCCCCACGGCAATTGGAACAACCAGCAAGCACCAGTTACAGGAAGCAGCCCCCGAGGGCATCCCAACAGGTGAGGGAGATGCTGAGATGTTCTACAGGTTAGAAGAGACAAGGTCTGGTCCAGCTTCATTTGCACATCAAGCCGTTAAGAGCAGCCCCACCTCAGACACGAGTCCTGCAGCCTGCCAAGTTCCTTTGTGTACCTCTGTGAGCAGCAGGAGGGAAGAAAGCACAAAACCTCACAGCTCAGGATCCAAGGACACTGCAGAACTACAGGAGAGAGAAACGTGGCTGCTAGCAGCAAGGTGTCTGCTGAGCAGTGGCAGATTTCAGAAGGGCTTGAGCCACACAACTGGTGCCTTGTGTGCCTGACCAGCAGCTGCCCTTCCTGAGGGCCCATGTCCCCCAGAAGTGCTCCACAGGAGTCAGACAGCATGTGGGGTGTCCCAGCTCAGCTGGAACCTCTGAGCAAACCTCGCTCCACAGAAGACAGGGACAGACAAGATGCTCTTTTCTTCCCAAGAAAATCAAAACCACAGGAAAACTGAAGCCACACAGCCACGATTTTGGGAAGCCTTGATTCTGCAGAGTGCTTGCTCCCAGCAGTGAGCTCCCAGGGCTTGGTGTACACTCAAGGCAAGAGGACCCCAGTTTTGACAGGCACTCAGCCATCCCAGCAGATGAATCAGGGCTCTACTCCTTCAGAGAGACACTTGCACACGCACGAACTCCCCACTGGCGCCTGCAAAGCTGCAGGGCTTGCTTTGAAAACAAGAGGACAAAGGGATTTGGCCACGAGTGTGACACAAACCAGCTGCAGGAAGAGGATCCTGGAGCCCTAACGCTGGATTTTCCACTGGAAGCCTCCCCTCCCCTCCTGCCTCTACTGCACAAACAGCCAGGAATGAAGATTTCTGCTTGCAGCCTCCTGCTTCTGCACGAGCCAGGGCAGGCAGCAGCCCACCTCCCAGAAGGGCCCACTCTGAGAAGCCAGCAAGGCCACCCCGAGCCCAAGAAGAACCTACAAGAGCACTGGATGCACCATCCAAGCAGGACCCTGGAGAAACACTTGGGCAAAGGCTCATGCCAGGTTCCTGGCTGCCAGCACCACCCTGGTCCTGCTGCTCAAGCCAAGGCAGCTCAAGGTGAAGCTTGGCTGTGTCTTCATGGACACCAGTGGCACTGCCTGAAGTACAGACTGACCCACAGCTACACCCCACAAGTGGCTCTACACTGGTAGAGCTCTAACCCTCCTGGAGCCCAGCTCCCTTCCTGGGCTTATTAAATGAAAAAGAACAGAAAGAAACATTATCTTTCTACACATAAACATTTCTCTCTACAAAGAGGGGCTAAGCACGAACTGAAGAGAACTCAGGAGCGAGGCAGGGGCAAAAATATCCCCCCTGGCCTGCCGTGGAGAAGAGAGGAAGCACCCCTCAAACCAAACCCCCCAGCAACAAAAGGCTGAGGATTCATCAATCCCCAGTGACCACGTCGTCTTAATAAACCCTGATAACGAAGCGATTATGTTAAAAGCAGCCAAGGGCTACACTGACCAGGGCAACCCTCTCACCAGCTGCAAGCAGCTTTGCTGGGGAGGAAAAAAAAGTCCTAATTCAATCAGCTTGGAAGAGTCTCTCCTCCACTGATCCCAAGTCAAAGGAACATTACAGTCAAGTCGCTGAAGATTTTCACTTCTTTTTTTTTCTTTCCCCGTCCCCTTTTCATTTTTTTTTAAGGAAGAATTGAAAGGCAGCAAAGATAAAAACTGTGTCAAACTGGAACTGGTTCACTCAGGGGATGAGAAACATAATACTCTTTCTTCAGGTGCTGGTTTGAATCCAGCCCTGGGAAGCAACACGCCAACAGTCACCAGTGTCTGACAGATGCCTGAAAGGCAAGAGCAGGAGAGGACAATGTGGGTGAGCTGGGTGGGGATGGGGCTGGGAGGAAGGGGAGGAAGGCTCCACCAAGAGCTCTCAGGCAGCTCCCTCTCTTTCTCCCCAGCTCTTGAGCAGCCTCTGGGGTGACCCAAGACCCAAAGCAGGCTGTGAAGCCCAAGCTGCCCTGTCCCTCTGAGCCGGGACTGGGAACAACCCAAAGGCACTGCTGGGAAGCTAAAGATGGTGGGAAATGGAGACACATCACCATGTACCCAGCACTTCTTACAGCTGCAGAGGAGAGGGGGATACTCTGCTGGTTCTGAGCCTCCTGCTGTCCCCCTCCAGGGGCGGCGAGGCACGGATGAGGAAGAGGAGCAGAGGAAGAGCAGAGTCACTTACTTTCAGCTACGCAGCCTACGAGCAGCACGGAGAGGAGGTTCACGAGGGAGACCAGCGAAGACATCCCAGGGCTGGGAAGCATCCTCATCCTCTGCGGCAGCCTTCGGCCCCGGCTGGGGTCTGGGGGTCAGCAGGACTCACGGCGTCTGCCCGGCGGCGTCAGCACCTGCGGGGGCACAGAGGGGACAGGGCT
>NW_008595383.1:0-34400 GCF_000691845.1 Merops nubicus | reverse complement strand
GCTGCTCTCGGGTAGTCGGTGTGCTGACATAAAGCCGTGCTCGCAAGCAGCGAATTAACCAAGTAATTCATCAGAAGCTGCTGCGCGTACAGGAACGACGAGGAACGTTACTAATCACTGTTAAAAGCCGTGTATTAAATACATATGGAAACCCCCTGTGCACTAAAAGCAGCCGTGCTGCAGCCCCGCCCCACCTCAGGTGACTCCCCACGTCCAGGTACCTCTTGGTGAAGATTTATCTCCTCGCTGCCAACAGCACACGGGAGCAGTTTTTGCTCACGGGGTGGTTTATCTGTCTCCATCCTTTAGGTTGCCTGGGATGAACGGAAAAAGCATCTCTCAAATCCTGTGCAGGTTGCTCAGAGGAGTGAACCTTTCACTACCATTTTCTAGAGATAAAGTCTGACCACATGGGAAGAAGCTGCTTGCTGAACGTGGCACTGTTCTGACAGGTGTCCATGTGGGCTCTGGGAATCTCCCTGTCAGGAGGTGAAATGACAACACTGTCACCCCTGTGAGGCACTGAGAAAAGCAGAAGGCAGTCTGTAGGTATAAACTAGAAAAATCTAGGCTGAGATTAATTACAAAATAAAGTTAGACTTCTCCCTTCCTCAGCAGTTTTAATTCAAATAGAGAGTTTCTCTTCCTTCTCCCAAGGAACTCCTGGCACTCGTGGCCCTTAGCCCGCTTGCTTTAACACATTTCAGCAACTATTTCATGTGGTAGCGTATGTTTAAAAATTTTCTTCCTTTACAGATCAAGCCTTGTTCAGAGCTCTCGTTTCCTGTGAAGATCTACTTCTGTGTGACTATTTTGTCCCTGCTGAGTGTGCTGGGGCTCACCATCGAGACCCTCGTGCGCCAGAGCGAGGAGGATTTCACCGTGTCTCTCATCCAGCTGGTCGGAGTCGGTAAGAACGCGCCCTTTGCATCTCAGCACACAGCCCTTCCTCCCCAGGGTGGCAGTGTTCTGTGGGGCAGCTGTGGCAGTGCAGTGCTTGCAGGCTTGATGTCAGACCCACTGAATGTCCAGCAGGAAGAGCTCGCTGTTTGTGTTGATGGCTGTGCAGCTCAGAGGTACAGCTCCTGACCTGGGCCGTGCTTCTGCCTCAGCTGCAGCTGGTCTCAGGCACCTTCCACGCTGCAAGAAACCACCACACGTACACAGTTTGGTCTGAAACAAGAAAATGTTAAGGATCTCCCTGTGTTAAGTTCCTGCAAGGATGTTGCTTCACCTGAATTATTTCAATAAAATCAAATAAGGACTTAATTTTTTTTTAAAAAGCTCTTTCGTGTAATAATTTTTATCCTGGAAGCACAATCCAGACTTCCTGGGGTATTTCCAATTAGAGCCTCAATAGTTCATATTCCCAAGTCCCTTTGTATTAAATAGAAATTAAACTTGACAATAAACACAGCCATGAGTATTTTAGGAAGTCCTCTTCAGAGGCTTTAGCAGGTCTTGGCTGTTGGCTCACTGTCCTAAACAGCGTAGGAAAGAGCAGCCTGTGAGTGTAACACCTTGTGTGTGAGGAGGACACACTCATCATGAGCAGTCATTGCTTTCATGCTTTCACCCTGAGGGAACAAACCCAGCAGCTTTGTTCCAGATTCTATAGTTAGACACATACAAACAATACTTTTATTCCAAAACTTGGGTTTGATGAGCAGCTTTTCACACAGGACTCAGCACAGCAACAAAAATTGCAGTGTTGGAACAGGCTGTGGGTGCCCATCTGTCCCACGGGTGGTGTTGGCCATGGTTGTTTTGTGCTTCAGAGAAAGCTGAAGAACCTTCATCATAAACCAAACCAATCAGGTGATGTGGTAAATGGGAAGTTGAAAGCATGCTTGCTAATGTTTTCCCTCCCCTACCTTTGGTTGATACTAATTTGTACTCTGTGCCACGACACACAGCTGGAAGAAGGGCACACCTTTCACAAACCTCTGCTTTAAATTGGGGGAAAATGGTATATTTTTAACACATTCCTTCAGATTGCAAGGTTTTAATGTAAGCAGAAGTTGTTTCAACATATTAGTAAAGATAACATAATTCAAGGAACATGTTAAAACTATGATTGGCTTACCTGGAGACTTTAAGCTGTGTAAGCTAACGTGCATAAACATGTCTTCTGTAGGGCAGACCAAGCCTGACAGAAGTGATAATAGTTCTTTAAAGAAGAACAGATGCTCTGGCTGTAACAATCCCTTGGATTTACCACTAGATATTTAGCTTGGGTTTGGGATTTAACTTGCTAAAAAACGTTCACTTACCAAAACCAAGGGGATGTCCTTTATTTCAGAAACAGATGTATGCTATCTCTGCAAGAATTGCCATGCTCAGAAAAAAAGTTTATTTTCTAATTATTTGCACAGACTTCTGATGTAGCAGATCGATTTGCAAAACAAGGAAATACCATCTTAAATCTTCCAGGTCTTCCTGAGGTCATAAGCATGCCAAAAAAAAACCCAAATCACATGATTCACTTTGTAATTTCCCAGTCATTTTCAGTTTTCTCAGTCACTGCTAATAAAGTGAAAAAGGAAGTTCCTTCACCAGCAGGTTTGTTTAAAGAGACGGAAGTTGTTATGTTACTTTGAGAACTTCTACAGCTCTTTGTCCCCATGTTGCAACCTATTAAAAACAGGTATTTCCATGTGTGGAATCCAGGAAGCAGCCCTCTGGAAAAAGAAATCTATTATTACTTTGTCTGTGGTAAAAATTAATGCATGTTTGCAGGAGCATCCTATATACACACAGACCACCAAATCCTGTTTTTATGGAAGGAAAGCCTTTTCCTTATTGAAGCTCTGTCAAAACAGCTTAGAGTCCAACAGTGAGAGCTAACTGTGGCCTTAAGAGCAGTGGGGTTGGATGGGTTTTATAAGAACATAACTCAAAACTTTCCCAAAACAGTCCTTTCTGGACTGTAGTTCACAGGGTGGGGCGTTCCAAAATTTCCACAACAAAAATAAACTTGGGAATCCCTTGGGAATCCAGTCTGCCCAAGCTGCATTCAAAGCACAAGCCATGTGTGGGGGTCAGAACCACACAATGCTGCAGAGGTTTGTGTATGAGGAATAAATTGCTTGTTGGTCTTTTGAATTACTCTCCCTGGGAAGATTGTGTCATTTCAGTTCTTTAACAGAAGGGGTGTTGCTTCATTTAGTTCAAATAACAGTATTCAACATAAGATTCAATCCAGTATTAATAGAATAACATACCACAGCTGCTGATTAATTTGGATAGCCAATATGTTGCCATTTTCAAAGTGTTACTTCACGGGTCATTTAAAAAGCTAACAGATTATTTCATTTCTTGCATGCTGAACACAGGGTGGACTGCAGATTGTAGGGATCTGATTCGGGCTCCTTGGTAAGGATGAAGATAGAGCTGAAGTTACAGGGTCTTGGTGCTTCCATTTTGTCATTGGGATCAAGCCCATGGGGAAACTGCAGCATGTGCAGGCTGAGCTCCCCTGGTCACTGAGCTCCCTTGGTCACTGAGCTCCCCTGGTCACTGAGCTCTGCTTCTCCTCCCCAGTGTTCTGTGTGTACTACGTGACGAGGGGGATCCTGCAGGAGAACCGCCAGGAGCTGGTGGTCTTTGTGCTCTCCATCTTGCTCGTCATGTTCCGCTCCGTTGTCAACTTCACCCTTCTCTCTGCTGAGCAAAAGCCAAAACTCCTGGTCAGTCCCCTGCTTTTAACTGACTTTGCTTTTCTCCATGTCTTGGATTTGGAAATCTTAGAAAGGCGGGACATCTGTGATAAGGGCACTGATAAGAGAGACAAGTCAGGCTGAATTATTCCTACCATGGAGTAACAGAGCCTGCACCTCCACAACTGCCTGTCTGTTTTTCTGAGCTGTTCTGTGGATTTCTTTATGGCAGCATCTGAAAGCAGAGTAAATATCAACTCATTTACTCACAGGATTAGTGCAGAAGATATTCTTCACCTACTCTGCTTCAGATTTCTGTCTGTAAAATGACTGGCCTGAAGTCATGTAAATCTAACCTACAAGCAGAACTCATAAGTGGAATCTCAAGCCTGTATGCAAGGGTGTAGCCATCAGTCCTACTGCTCCCTCAGCACAGCCACCTGTTTTTATGAGTTACAGTAACCTGCAGCAAGGAAACAAAAAGATATGATATGCTGGGGGAGCTGTTGCCATTGCAGATGACTTGTTTGCATTTCATAACAAGAAAATCTAGTATACAAGGATTGTAATTCTATGCACTACTAAGCTTTGTAGTTATATTGTAGGATTTGTAGTTAAAGATTTGTAGGAGAACTGAAGTCCTTCCCTTTTGTGGTCACACACTCACCATGACAGTGAGAAGGAGGTTCCTTGCTGTGCACTCCAAAGGTTGTTCTTCAATAGAAGAGATGGCAAGCTAGGAAGAAGTAGCAAAACAGAATTTGTTTATTCAATTTACATATCAGTTGTACAATGTAGTTAAACATACCTACAGCAAACTGAGTTGTATGAGTCAATAAGGAACAGGCATCAAAGAGATTCAAATTACTTTATGGTACAAATCCCAGTCACGAGTTTATATATTAAACAAGAACCTTAAAGTAAAGCCTGGTATAGAAGATGTACTATAAAGGACTTCTTTTTACTGTTATAAAAAGTAGCTTGTAATACTGTAACTCCTGCTTCCTGAACAAAATTTCTGAGCCAGAATCAGACATACTACTATAAATATTCTCATAACAATGTAATTATGAAGGATGTTTTGCCACTTCAGCCATCTTTAAAGCAGCAGACATTTTGTGTGAATGACAGCAAAGTTGTGGACACAGCTCAGACAAAACCAATGTTTTCTGAAATTTAGTAATTCAAAATAACCCCCTGTTCCCCCTGAAACCAATGGGGAAGATTCCCACCAGTTGGTTTATGCTGTACAAGAAGCTTAGAGCCAGTCTCTCAGATAAAGCTGTTTCTTCAAACCATATGACACAACCTCAAACAAAACCTTACTAAAAGTTGGCATGAACTTACACAGAGTGCAAAGGCTTTGTTTCTCTTAAGAGCTGTAAAACTGCTACACTGAGGGTAATGTAAACCAAAATAGCCAGCCTGAGTTACAGTTATTACCATGCAGTTGCAACAAGTGGCAAAAATCATGGCCTGGGTTTTGCCACTTAACAGTGTGGCAAACAGTCCTCTTTAACTGTTGTCTATTAAAAAGCTTTTAATAGGCAGCCTGGTTCTCCTCACTCCTTTATTCTTTTATTTCCAATTCAAAGATCTCAGGTTGAAGACTGCCCCTGTTTTGGCATGGCAAATCACATCCTCATTTCTCTTTCCCATCAGGCCCGCTTCATTCTGATCCTCTTGGTTGGCTCCTTTGATGTGATCTGTGCCATCATCCTCATCCAGAGTCAGAGCATGATGGCCTTCCGTGTGGGTGGGGCTCTGGAGAGCCTGCAGTCCCAGTACTTCATGCTGAACCTCTGTTTTTCCATGCTGACCTTTGATCTCCAGGCACAGGTACAGAACTTTCTCCCCCTGGGTTCCCTTTTTTCCCTCCTGTTGAGAGTATCTTAGACTAGCTGAGCTGAGGTAGTAACTTTCTAGAGCAATCTTACTGATACCTGACTTTTTAGGTAAGATTAGCTTAATAATGGTCATTTCTCCACGTGTCTGCTTTAGGGAAGCTTAGTTAAAACCCATAAAAATGACTTGACATGTATTTTATCAGTCATACCCAAAAGGAGAACTGAAACTTACTTTTGGGAAGTTTGTCCATAAAAACAATTGCCTCCCGAAACTCCTCCTCAGCCTGGGCTCCTAAATTGAGAAAGGTTATCACTGCACAACATCTCAGCTGACAGTCTCCTGCTTTCCAGCCATCGAGCTGCCTCCTGCCTTTGGGGAGGTGATGCTGGGATGGGAGTGGGGGCCCTGCCCCAGCTGGGCAGGCAGGGTGAGACAGCAGCCTGCAGTTACAGCTGAGTGAAGTGAAGCCAAGATCTGTTCAGGCAGAGTTTGTATTCCTGTACACTGCCCTCCACTCTGTATGACCCTGTCTTACCTTACACTTTATCTGGAGCCCATCTTACTGCCTTCCCTGTTCTTTGTTGTTGCCAGTGGCAGACAGGGAAGTGCATCTGTCCTTATATCCCATTTCACACTGCCTGTCAGTTTCTGAGGAAAAATTTTAGCCTTTAGACCTGGACCAAACTTACCATTGCTGGGAGTTTGTGTCAGGGGCTGCATAGTCTCAAACTAATAATTTTACCAAACCTTTGCCTCTTTCAGCTCTGCTTGTGTATCCTGCTGATCAGCCTGCATGAGATCACCCTTCTGCATAACATCATCTCAGCAACAGGGGTTCTTTGGGCCTGCCTGAAGGTGACCATTAGCATCATCGCAGTAAGTGTTGAGCTAACAGCAGCACTGGTGAGGTTACCCAGCTCCTGAGACTGCAGGTCCTCACCCTGAGCAGTTAGCACAGCCTGGGGAGTCACAGCCACCCCCTTCTACCTAATACTGCTAAGTGGAAGGGAGCCAGAATGAACCCCAGCAGAAAACAACAGCACAAACCATAGTGACATCAGGTCTCTTACAAACCTGTCCCTCAGCAGAGTCTACAGGATGAAACCACACTATCATTGATTTCTGAGGGACACTCTTTTATTCTCAGTCCTTGATTGCCTACTTTAATCAAATCTATAGTCATAGAATCTTCAATATTTCTACCTCTCTGACAATGTTAGGTGAAACTAGTTATTATGGAGATGAATAGAGGGACACAGGGAGACAGTGTAGGCTAAATCCTGAGGAAAGCACACCAGAAAGATAAGTGGTCATGGATGGGGGCAGCTGCTGTAAAGGTGAGGGAGTTTTCAGGTTAGCATAAAGATTTGTGAACCTGAAGTGTGTAGTTTTTCATGTCACTCAGACTGAACTTTCTCTGAAGTGTCAAGAGCTCTGTTCCAAGAGTGTTTGCAGAACTGGGGCCAAAGTACATCAGATGGGTGAGTCTTTTATAACCAGGAAGGAGTTTAGGGGGTTTTAGTTTTGTTGGGGTTTTTTTAGGCTCCTTGAGTATTTACTTTAGCCATTCAAATTCTGGACAGCTGAAATACAGCCTTCCAAGTGTTTTGAGTGCTTTCCTTGCTGAAAATGGAATTAGCACCAAGGAGTGTGCTTTTTAAATACACTGGTGACTGTAGGTGAATACATGCACAATCATCTTTCTCCTGGATTTTGGACTGTTGTGGCCACCAACAGCTATCCAGCAGGAGAAAATGGAAAGGACTGTGGCTGTGGCACTTAGAAATGTGGATAGGGACCTTAAGTAACTTGGTGTCCTCCTGGGAGCTTCTTATATACTTTTGTGCGTCACTGGATCATTGCTTTCAGCTGAATTTTATCAGGTGTGAGAAGAAGGGAGTGATCAGAACCACGCCTGTCTTACTGCTACGATTAAAATTTAAACCTTTCAGCTACTTTTCCCCCACTATCAGAAACAAAGTTGATCTGACCAGTTGCTGTTCACAGATCATGAGTTCTTTGCTTCTCCTTGGTTTGCCTCTAGGCATTAAGAGAAGCACTGTGTCTTTTAAGAAAGTGGTGCTTCAGCTAGAGGGTCTCATGTCTTAACATCCATGATATTCTTTATGCTTTCATCAACAGCAAACGTGTTTCTCAATAGCTGAGCTAATAACAGTGGATGCCTTAGGGCTAAGCACACATTCATGCCCTTTGCACAAAACTGTCTATGTTAGAATGACTTGAAAGCTGCTTTTTACCCTGTCTAGGTACCTTCCTGACTTCTCTACTGGAAGAAAAGTTAACAGCTTCATGTCTAACTAAAAAATAGGAAATGTAAAATTAATGAAAAAAAAAAAAAGTAGTGTTTTATTTCAATAAGTGGCAGCACTGCAGGGCAACAGCAGCTTAGGAAAGGTGGATACATTTCATGAGTCTGGTAGCTTTGCATCCAAGGAAAAAATGATTCTGTCTCAGCCTAGAGTGTGTGGACAGTTTGACAGGGGGGTGACAATAGGAATTCCTTTTCCTTACCCTGCTCAGACAGGTTTTTCACAGCCAGCTTCTTGCAGATGATGCAGCAGTAGAGAAACTTATCATCATCTTGCTCGCTGCTCTCAGGAACTGTACCTGCTGTGAGGCTGTTAGGAAAGGAAGGTCTGGAGACAGGTAACCCACCAGAAAGCCTAAGCACAACAGAAGGGAAAGCTTGGAAATGCCTCATGCACAGTCCTTTCTGGTAGCTGCAGTACCTGAGGGCACAGCTCAGCTTCACACTCCCCAATTCCTGAGTCAAGGCACATGCCATTTCACAAGGCATTTTTTCTATTTTCACTATTTTTCTTCAATTTATTTACATGCTCCCCTATTTACTGTAGTGGATTTGTTTTTTCTATCACCATTACTTATTTTCTCTCTTTTCTGCCATTAATTACTAATCCTCTCCACCTTCTCTTGTTTCTCAGACTTTGTTTTCCTTTCCCTTTTGGTCTCACCCTAAGAGAAACATATGCAGTGCCACAGAAAATGGAGACAGTGAGAACAGACCATCTCCCATAGGGTAGGGACAGTGCCCTTAGTGCTTCAGCAGAGGTTCATGTGTGGACTACCACAGAAGGATCAGTTTTGGGTTTGGGGGGGAACCTGTGCTTGATCAGACACATGAAATCTTATCATAGCACTGCCCCAGTCACTGCTTTCATTCCCAGTGACTCAGCTGGTTTTCTTTCCTTTGCTCAGACCTGCCTTTCCAGTTTAAGACTGCTGAAAGTTGCTACCTGCTGGAAAGCAGTCCGTCGTCTCTTCTTTCCCAAGTCCCAGGGTTAATTGTGAAACAAAAGGCTTTCTGACAGCTAAATCCTCTTGCTTCTCCCACATTTTAGCTCTCAGTGACTTCTCTGTAGTAGAAACAAAGGTGGAAAAAAAAGTCACAGAGCATTTTCAGTCTGTTAGCTATGAAAACATTAGTCTGTTAAGAGAAAAATCTGAGTGTACCCAAAGAAAGATTCCATCAGCTTATATACAACTTAGAATAGTCAGCTTTTCTCCATTTAAGCTAGCTGGGAGTTGTCCTGTAAGTATTAGAAGGCAGAGCTCAAGAGGATTGCAAGATGGCTCAAATCACATTCAGATGTCAGGATGCATCCATGAAATAACCAGTTTTGATTTCACCAACATCACTCCTGGCCCAGCTCTTTCCTGCTAAGAAACCACAGGTAGAGAAGGCAAAGAGCAAAGTTACAACAGAGAACTCAGCTAGACCAACACTTGAAATGCCATTGAAAAATCAGCTACATATAGCCTATATAGAGCATATAGCCCTGAGTTATAAAGCTGTATGTATCTCATCTTATTTTACAGATTCTAAAAGAACTGAAACCTCTAGTGTGGATTTTTCTGAGTCAGAACATACCTGAAGTAGCTTATCTCATCTACCTGCTCTACACGGTAATTCATCAGACTTCACTCACTCAGTAATGGGGCACAAGGCCTAAGGCCTCCTCCTCTTCATTGTGGACCCTTGGGCCCAAAACATGGTGCCTCATTCCTGAGCATACCCCTTCATTGCAGCTCCTGTTAGAATCAATGAGAGCAGCAGGCACGTCCAGCCTCTTCAGGATCAACTTTTCAAGCCAGGAACCATGTCAAATTGCTCTTGAACTGATTAGTTAGAGGGAGGGGCCCTGGAACTCTCTGCAGCTGGCAAAGTGTCCAGAATGATTAGGGAAAGATGAAACAAAATCTTCCCAGTACAAGACACACCGCTCCTCAAAAATGCCTCCCATCCTTCACAAGAACTCTGAAGTGGTGCCAGAGCATTTGACCATCTCCAGGACCTCAAGTCATTGTATCTTCAAGAATGTCTTAGGCAGTACCCCCAGCTGTCAGTCCTGATGTAGCCAAAACAAGAGACAGTGCAAGCCCAACAAATTCCAGTATTAGGCATTTTTTTGGCACTGTAATGGCAATAAATCACTTATCACTGTGGCACCTCCCACAACACATGTGAAAGGAGGTAAGGAGGAAGGGCAAGAGAAAGCAAACTGTTCATCATGGGAAGGGCTCGAATGCTGCTAGCAGCCAGTGTTTCTCATTCTTCATGGAAATAGTCTCCAGATACTGATAGAAGTCCAGTGCCTGCAGTCATCCAGGTCCTTGGGGTTCTATTCATTAAATTCTGCAGTCAAATTGGGCTCCTCCAATTATTCACAGGCCTGTTTGATCTGGCAGAGCACGGAAGGACCACACACTTGTCTTTGGTGGCTGTGCTTCATTTGTATTGCACTTGGGAAGAAACTAAGATAAAAGATGAAGTCTGGTTTCTTTAGCTTAATTGTTTGGTTTTTTTCCAATCTGGGCACAATACTGTTAAGTCCAGTGCCTGCAGTCATCTAGGTCCTTGGGGTTCTATTCATTAAATTCTGCAGTCAAATTGGGCTCCTCCAATTATTCACAGGCCTGTTTGATCTGGCAGAGCACGGAAGGACCACACACTTGTCTTTGGTGGCTGTGCTTCATTTGTATTGCACTTGGGAAGAAACTAAGATAAAAGATGAAGTCTGGTTTCTTTATCTCTAGCTTAATTGTTTGTTTTTTTTCCAATCTGGGCATAATACTGTTTCCATCTGACCTGAGTGATGCAGAAATGAGAAGGGTTAATGCATTTAGCTAGTCAGTGTGCAGCCAGGGATCATTCATCAGGAAAAGGAGACAGTTTCAAAGTGACCAGGTTTCCCCCCTGCCCAGTTATCTACTGACTTCTTACAGAAATTTAGTGGTTGATTGCATTTTATGGCTTCAGGGTTCTGTGGCACTGGGTGTTGATTGTTTTATGTCTCTGTTTTCCTGCAGGTGATAAAGGAGTGGGGCAAAGGGAGTTCTTATACTCTAGAAGCTGCTTTCATTACTGGCTCTTGCATTTCTGTTGCAATAAAATCTGTTTTGTTTTGGGCACTGATTCACGTCTACCGCAGCTTTGGGCAAGGGCTCAGAGAAAGAAGTAAGTACTTAAAAAGGTTAACTTAGCTATGAAGGTTGTAGCTTATTGTATCACAGCCACAATTAAGTAGAGAGCTTGACAAGCCAGGAAAGCAGTTACAGACAGTCACAGGGAAGACAGATCCTAATGACATCAAGCACTACTGCAGCCTCATCAATGACTGGCCTGGCACAGTTCAGAAGCTTGGATGGAACATGGGTGATTTCCCTCTGAAGAAAACTGACTAGTCAAAGATGCTTCCAAACTGGTCAAGCAGGAGCTGGAGCAACCTGGTGTAGTGGGAGGTGTCCCTGCCCATGGCAAGGGGTTGGAACTGGATGATCTTTAAGGTCCCTTCCAGCCCAAACCATTCTATGATTCTATGCAATCCAGAAAGCAGACCTGTGTGGAAATAGGTCCCCTTTACAAGATACATGGCACTGTCAGTACAGCACTGGTGTTGACTGATCTTCCTTTCTCCCCACAGTGTTTTCTTCCTATGGAAGGATTGACTCCTGAGCATCCCCCTCGTGTTCCAATGCAGCTCTTACAGAGTGAAATCCTAGCCAGGGAGGTTCTGATCAAGGACTTGTGTTCAGAAGTGCATTTCACAGAGGCAGAGGAAGTTGCTCAGAAAAAAGGTCTATGCATTTCTTGGCTGGTATTGTGCTAGGGAACTACAGCAGTGCAGCTGGTAACTTAGTTGAAAAAGCAAAGTGGGCTCGGGAAATGAACAGTAATCCTCCCAATTCAGTGAGTTTTGCTGACAGGACAATGCATCTTTCACTCCTTGTTTTCCTGATGTTGCTTTGTAACTGCAGGAGGTTCACAACATGCATGTGAGTAGAGAATGTTGTTCATATAAATGCTGTTTCTCTGGCTATACACAAACATAATGAACTAATTTGCACACCCCTCTTACCCACCCGAGTCTGGCTGCCCTGCCCTCCTTTCTCTACTCAGATCTGATGATGAAAAGCCCCAGAGCTGTTTTGATGACAGCTCTATCCCCTGGTCTCCACTATGGCTGTGTGATGGCTTAACTCCAACAGAATGGCTGGGGCTTTTGTACCTCCACTGACTTCAGAATATTTCAATTATTTTAATTTATTTTTTCTTTAATCCCAGCTACACAATGTAACCTCCCAGCTTCCCATAGCATATTAACCAACGTGCCACTTCATACACCAGGGTGACTCTTGAACTAAGCCTTTAATAATGTAATTTGAAAGTTTGGTATTTTACTGATTGGAACCTTTAGCTACTGGCTATTTTTTAATAAAGTATAAACCCAGTCTGTGCATGGATGATTATTTCTTACATCAACAGCAGGAGTTCAGTGGGAAGCCTGTCTAGAAACTGGGTGTGGAAGAGGCTGGAATTCACATGTGCTGTGAACATTGCCACCACACTCCTCCTCAGATACCTCTTTAACTTGCAGGTATCCATACACTGCAAGAAGTAGCTAAAACAGTTTATTGCACCTGATTAGGGAAATCTACAAGGATGATCTCAAACCTTCTATTAAAAAATATTTCTCTCACTCCTAGTCTTCTAAACTTGAAAGAAATCTAGTTTGTAGACAGCACCGTGGAGGCATGAAGGGGTTAAATGTCTCTGGTCAGACTGTGTCCAGCTGACAATATCCAGAGAAAGCACCAGAGCACCAGCTGATGACTCTGACTTCATTTCACAAGTCAAAATGTGACCATGAATTGTTGCTGAGATGCAGGAACACAATTAGGCATATTCAGTCCTTTTCTAAAACAAGCCAACATGCAGGTCTTGCCTAGAGCAGGACCAGTGAAGGAATCTTGCATCTTGCAGTAGGCCTGTACCTGTCATGATTAGCTGAAGGAAGTAGGCTTGTGCTGTGCTCCTTTGAGCTTCACAGCAAGGAGATGGCAGAAACAACTGTAACATTAAAAGGAAAAAAGTTGTCATTGCATTCAGATGCTAATTTCCCCAAGAGCAGAAATGTTTGGTTCTGCTTGGAAGAAATAATCTTCACATTTTCACAGAAAAATGTTATTTCTGACCTAAGGTATTACTAAATTCCTGTGGAAATCTCCCTGTTCTTTTTCACAAGGTCTTAAAGATAATGCTTGTGCAGGTAAGAGCTACTAGATTGCTAAGTTTCCTGATACAAATCCTGTTTTAATGTATAGACAACATCTCTGTCCTAGTCTAGATGGAAGCACTTCATTTTGTGCCTAGCCACTCCAATGTTGCATGTAGACAATCATTAAACCAGCTGGTTCAGACATCCAGCTTTATATTTTCTATTAGTACCACAGGAGATGAATCCAGCTAAATCCAAATTTATCCCAGTTTGGGATAAATCCAAAGTTACTCATCACATTTTTTATTGGTATTTGTCAATAGAAGGGGAAGGCAATGGGTACAGATGAAGCTAAACTGAACAGAAGCTACTGCTCTGCATGTCATCAAGAACTTCCCCTGGCAAAAGGATTTAGCAAGTTTTACCCACAACCACATGCAAAAAGATTTCAGTTTTAGGTAATTTGTGCAAATTCTTTTTCTGACACCTAAAAAATACACATTTTCCTTTCTTTGATAAACTCTCTTCTCCATGCTATATGAGAAATCTCTCAAAACCAGCACGTAGAGAGGCTACTTTTTGGTCACAGTGTGCAAAGGCAAGGATAGAATGGGCATTTAAATGACATTTTCAACCTTAAATTTACGAGGTATCCAAATCCTCTGACATTATCTCAGATAATTGCATTTATCTATTTCTTCCCTCATTTCTTTTACTCTTGAGCCCTCAAAAAAGTAGTTAATGCAGCCCCTCTGGTTGTATGGAAGATCAGTTTCAATTTGCCCAGAAAATCTTTTATTTTGAAACTTTGGGGAAAAGACTGGTATCACAAATATACACCTGGAAAAGCCTCAGATGTACTTCTAGAAAACAGATGCTCCTGTCCCATGAGACAATGTACCAAAACCCCACAGTGGACTTTTGCCTCCCAAGCAAGGAATTGTGTGTACCTCAGTTTATGCTGTCGACAGTCAAAGTGCTGCTTCACAAATCCAGCTTTACAAAAAGTTTTTATTGAAAGAATTGAAAAATAGTTGTTTTCAACAATATTTAAAACAAGTTTTCAAAGCATTAACAATATGTAACAGGATTTTTCTTTTAAAAATTCAGTATGCTGCTTTGTTCCACACTACATCAGCTCTTAGTAACTTCTTAAACTCTCTACTGGAGAATTTTTTAGTTTTCTTGTTTTAGAAACCAAATTAATTTCCCAGCTTCCATTTTGGCCCTTTGTAGCCTGGAAAGGATTTGTAGGTACAGTGACATTTTCAAACCCTTATATTAGATACAGTGCTGTTAATCAGCAACCCCTCCTTCACTAGCAGAATTTGAACAAGTTACTTTTAGCAACCTACCTCAATTAAATGACAATATTTTACTGCCAATATACCCAAGTCTGCATTACAGCTTTTTTTTCTGGTTCAGCTGTGGTGTGAACAGAAGTTACCCACACTTTAAGCAGTTAAATATCCAAACTTTGAGTGCTGCTTAAACCTCACTAGCCTGCTTCTGAGTGGGTGGTTTGTGGCTTAAAGGCCTCGAAGAGGGACTTTGTACAGTTAGATAAATTTGTAACGTATTAACAAAATTTGGGTTGTGTTTTAATATAAAGCAGCTAGTACAACTGGAATCAATGCAGCTTTCTGAAGAAAAAGCAGAGACTAAAGTCATCAGTGACTTTCTTTCCTTCAGTCCTTTCCTAGCTCCCTACTTGGCTGAGCAGTGATCCAAGTAAGATTGTTATCAGGTGGGAATATTTGTACAAGCAGAACTGCAGAAGCCTCAAAGCCAGTAATGCAATTGCAGTGCATGGTACATTGAAAGAAAACTCCTGACCTAGATCTAGCCTAGAGGAAGTAGTTAGGTAAATTGTGATTACAGATTTCATGAACTACACACTCTGAAAATTAAAGTTTGTCAATTCAGTCAATAATAGCTTTACTATTATAAAAAGCATAAATAAAAAGTGCTGAATATAGTTTTATCTTTAAAAAAATACTAGATAAGGCTCATTAATCATTTCGCCTCACCTCTGCAAAATGATTTCCACTTCCCAGCGTGCCTAGCACTCTGCTTCTCTTCCACTTACCAGTACAGTCATAGATCCACTATACCCTGTTCCTTTTCTCAATTATTGCATGTTTAAATAAAATAGTTTCAAAGCAAAAAATCCGACACTTCTCTAGTTCAAAAGTAAACAGTTATTAACTAACTGAAAACCCCACCTAGGAAACCCGTAAGCAGCTTCAAAACAGTGATAAAACAATTACTGCAGATTCAAGTGAAAGATAAATCCCAAAAGCTATCTGGATTTTCTCCAAGATACTACAAAATTCATCTATTTAGATCAAATCAAACCAACATTCTATTTTACAAAATTTACAAACCAAGTGTTAATTTATATGAACACATTTTGTCTGTGATTTGTATCATTAACCAAGAGTTTGCTTCTCTCTTATGGAAAAGTGCTCTCACCAGCATTTAATAAAATGAGACAGACTAGGGCAGCGCTCAGGATGGAAAAGACATTATTTAAACCATCAGAGGACACAGGTTAGGCAGAATTTGGAAATCAATACATTTCCCATTACCACTTTGGACCACATAAACAACGTAAGACAATCATGAAAAGTTCAACAGAGCTTCTCACTCCACTTCCAAGGAAATCCCACCTTAATCAGTAAATTAATTCCTCCACAATATTATGCTATAGGCTTAAGTTTAAACAGATAATGTCCATTCCTTTTAATGACCAATGCAGCAAGACTTTGAAAATGCTGAAGTTTAGATAGGATGATCATGAGACTGCACCACAAAGAACATAAATGTAAACATTATATTTAGGGTTGATATTTTTCAGTTAAAGTACAGTACAAACCCTTTTTCCCCCCCCAACTAGTTTTCTGTTGTGTTTTTTTCTTTTTCTTTCATAAAAGCACATACAATAAAATATGTACATAGAGGAGTTAGAAATATTTGAAAGCATCTTAAAAAAGTAAATACGAGACTTAGAATATCTTGAGTGTGCTGAAGGCACCATTGCTACTCTACTGGGAATGTGTCCTCTCCTTCAGGAGCCTACCAATGCAGTATCCCCCGTCCACATTCCTCAGCACCAAGAGCTGGAGGTGACTGGTGGAAGCTGAGGGTGTGCAGGGCCTAGTCTAGGATATGCTTCTCCTCAAGACAACAGCAGTACTAAACAATATAGTAGTAATTGAAGTCCAGATTCTTCTTGAACACTTGGAGAACTGGGTTTTTTCTTTTTACTTTATCGTGTCTAACGCTACCATTTATTCCAGGGAATCAAACAAAAATCCTAAGAAAAACCAAGCCATTGATGATTCCCTCCAACAGGAACTGCAGAGCTACAAACCAGCCCAGCTACAAAAACTGAGATCACTCTAATAACCAACTCAGTCCATGCTAATGCTCGTCCTTGCTGTTTGTATTTACCCAGTGATGACAGCCAAGGGTCAAACACTGCTCAAATGGGCATAAGATACATAAATATGTATATATTAAAATATAGATATACTTTTTTTTAAACTAGTTTCATCTATTAATAATAAACACTCTTTAGGGGTGTTTCTTCACAGTGTGTCACATTCACAAATAAGGAGAAAGTATTTTAAGTGTTGCCTTGATGGGGAACTGTTCTGGGCAAGACATATTTAAGCTAACAAAGAGGAGCTCTTGGGGCTTTAAAAAAAAATTTCTTAGAGCCTTCCTATGCATAGCAGTCTTAAATGGAATTGAATCTATGCCAAATTAAATATTTTAATGCCACTTTTCTGTTATGTATCTACATTCAGCCTACCATGTTATTGGTAAGTTATAGGTTACAATCAGATGCAGTTGGCAATACCAATCAGGAAGAATCCATTTTCACATTGCTCATTTGAAGGAAATTCACACAGGATTAGAACAATCAAGAGCCTAATTTCTTCCATTCCTATCTTGGTGGAGGGGAAGCAGCACTGTCACTCCCAGCCACCAGCAGATCAGACAGATACAGACTAGAACCACTGTGCATGTCTGAGAAGGTGACCACACTTGTTAGCCAAAAACTTAAATCCAAGCACAGAGAAGGGATACTGCCACTGTCCATTCCCGTGAGTCTTGTTAGATGTAGACACTCAAAATTCTTCTTCTTCAACAGCAAAATTATTTTGCTTCTTCCGAACATTCCAGTGTAAACACTCAGCCAAGCTCTCAAACCAGTCGCTCACGGGGTCTCGGAAACAGATGGAAGGAAGGGGGTAGCAAGAGGTAGTGATGCTAATACTGCAACAACACAGAATACCCCAGTCAGTCACGGGCAAGGAACACCAGCTTGTTTGGTTTTAAAGTGATCTATCCACTATAGGCAATAGCACTACAAAACCTAGCATCTAGCAAAGGGCCACATCTCTTGTTTGAATCCTTACTAGTCTCCTGATCTATAGATCTTCCAACCCCAGAGGCAATACAAACAGCTCAAGGTGGAGTGTCAAGCCAGCTACACATTCTCCTTCCTGGCAACTTGTACAGACTAAGAAAAAAAAATAGTCATCCTGAATAGCACCTCTACCAGTGACACATCACACAGTTGCCTTAAATCATCTCCCATTAGGATAAGCCACCACATTTTGCACAGAAAACCTGGAAACTTCACACACTGCATTCTGCTCACTCCAGGCAACAGCACTGTGAGCAACCACAGCCACTCACTGAGTGAGCACAGTTCAAACCTGAGCCACTGCTCACACACAACTCCTAAGACTTAATTTAAACTTACAGAATTTTCTAAAGATGTGTCCACCTTCCTTGCCAAGCATGCAATGTTTACATGCTTTTGTCTCAAGATTTCACTTGCTTTCATGGTAAGGTCTAAAAAACTGAAGGAATTAAGTATTTTCAGCACAGTTTGTGCTGTAAGAGATATCAGGGTTTTTAAAAGCACGTTCCTTCATTGCCAATAACCCTTTTGACAGATGTTAGAGAATGAGAGGACTGCCTGAATCTGTATTTTCTATACTTATAGAGAGATGCTACAATCAAAAAAAAAGGCTTGACCTGTCTCCATGGCATATTTCCTGCCTCTTCCTTCCATCAAATGAAACCCAGGCTGTATTCCTGGCATCTGGAGAGAGCATAATCTGAAAGAGAGAAAAGAACTAAATTTCAGGTCCAAAACCTATTTTTACAGAGCCAGGAACAAACAGCTCCTCCATCCTCCCTCCAAGTACAGAACTGACTCTTCATAGCTTTACAGTTGCACTGAAATTTGTAATCTGCCTGTAACAGTGCAGTAAAATACCACATGAGTTCCAAACATTCCTATTAAAGGAAAAGAATTGTTGACCAGCAACACCCAATGACATGAAAGTAACTGTGGGCTGAGAGCAGTGCCACGAATAAACATTCAATTTATGTTGTAGACCAGGAAGAAAACCCACAGTACACACTTATTTCTTAACGCTAAGCTTCTAAAATCCCTAGGAGAGCCCTTCTAAACATTCCAGCTCTCTTCCAGCTGGAGGCTTGTAACAGATACAAGCAGCAGAAAGGAGTTCTTCCTTACAAATGGGTATTTGTTAAAAGTACACATTAACTAAGTCCATTTTACACTCAGCTATTACATGCCTTTTTTTTTCCTGCAAGACAGTATTAACAAAGAATGAGTGAATTGTATATCACTACCAATATCCTAAAAATCTGCAATATTTGTTGTTTTAGCCATAAAAGTAAAATTTTTCATTCCCTTGAATAGTAGTGATTTATGTGCACTTGAGCTGAAATTATGTAAAACTTTATCAGTCAGAATGCAAATGTACATATTCCCATTTTGCAGAATGTTACACAACAGCAATTAAGTAGGAAACTGTAAAATACTCCACTACTGGGGACATTATTTTAAACAAAGATGCATTCTTGAACCAGAAGAATGGTCCTCCTACAAATGGAGGAATGCAGGAGACACACAGCATTTCCTAACCCCTTCTACTTGGGTCAGGTTCAGGTGGTTGTTACAGAAGATTTTAACTATGAAAGAGAAATAAGGTAACACAGCTAACCTTGAGTTCCACCCCAGCAGGAACAACAATAGGTCTGAACGACAAGGAGTGAGGGCAGATTGGGGTGATCATTATTGCAGGAACATTGGGATGAATCATAGAAGCTCCTGCTGCAGCTGCATACGCGGTGCTACCAGTCGGTGTGGAGACAATGACTCCTGGGAAAGGAGCAAAACTTTCACTTACATGAGCATTACAATCAATGGTGTGTTTCAGAAGAGGACTAAGGAACAGCACTGTGATGAAATTGAAGCAGAGAACGTATCAACTTGTATTTCACAGGAGAATCACAGTCTAATACACAAAAAGAAACTCTTCTAATCCTGGCAGAGCACTTTCATTCTATGGGTTCACCTAAGCTGCATAAACTAGATCTCAGGTTACACAACTCTCTAACAATGACACTCATTTTTTCTCAAGAGTACCAGCTTTAAAGATAAACCTCTGCATTTCATGAGTTGAGATCTTAGGCCTTTAGCAAACTTCAGATATCCAAGCAAATTTTTTTCTGAGCTGTTTCTTGCCCTGGGCTCCAACATATGTATCACACCCAAAACAACTGCCACTTGCCTTCTCAAGTCCATAAACAAAGCTTACAACACTTTAGTGCTTCATTGTGGAACATGTTAGTTACCAATTAATAAATATACCTGTTCTTTGCACATTAATGTGTTCTGTCACCAGTGAACTGAAGCTTGAGATTTTGTTTCTGTGTGAGAAAATCCTTCAGTAAAACAGCAACAGTCTCCACGTGAACTGATAAGCAATTTACCTCAAGAAGCAGACTCACCATCTCCTTGCACTGTTGTTATCAGGTGTCCATCTAGAAAGACATCTACGTTGGAAAGGTAAGAAGAAGGACCACGATCCACTACAACTTCATTTAGGACCTGCCAGGACATGAAATATTGCAGCAGGCTGCTATTGCTGACTTGGCAATGTAAGACATGACAAGCTGAAACACGCTTTCCAGATCTTGGAAAAATTCATGCTGATTTAGTACCAGCCACATTAAGACTCTTTACACTTCTGTCTTATCAAATGCCACCTTGAGTTTTTAAATATTAAGAATTACTTTCAGAAGCTGGTTACGAGCAATGTGCAGTTTTTCTTCTCACTTATGCAAATCTGGGATTTCCCATTTTAGAACTACTGTTTTGTTCTCAAAATAGAAGGAAATTATTACTGCAGGAGAGTACAACATTAGCACTGACAACTGCAGAAAGTAACGAGGTACACCACTGCCTCATTATTTAGTGCACAGGTGAATCAGAGCAATACCCATCTGCCCAGCACTGCTAGGCTAACGTAAGTGAACTAATGAAAAAGGGAAAGCCATAATAAAACAAGGACAAAGCAACTTACAAATAGCATGTTATTTTATTTACTCCTCTAACCTGATACTGCATGATTTGCTTGCCCATTTCTTTCTCTACAGCTGCAGACACCACGCCGTTTTCCTCTATGCCATTTTGGACTGTCAGCTTCTCCCTGTGCTCCTTGACCACTTTCACTTTCAGCCTGCTTCGGAGAACGAGCGCCGCGTTGCCTAGAGGTGGAATACAGGAGAAAGGACACAAAAATGATATGCTGCTGTAGCACATGAGCCCCTGCAAGGCCCAGCAAACTGCACAAAATGCCATCTGTCTATGCCTGTGCTTTCAACATGCCCAGTTTCATTCACACGATAATTGTCTGCATTTGCTTAAAGCTCAAAACTCGTTTTTAGCAGTAATGAGCAAAACTGAAGTCAAATTTTAACCCAGTCCTTCCTCCCTTTCCTCAGAGTATAAAAAGAAAATTTAAGGCTTTACATGGACATGATCAAGACTGGAAAACACTGTCAGGCTCATTTGATCTTCACTAAGACACAAGCTAAGCCTGAATCAGTGCATTAGAAACACCTATTGAAAGAGAACATCTAGCAATGTGAGAATTTTACATATCTTTTCAAGGATCTAGTTTGGATGCAGTTCAAATAACCTCAATATTGAAGGAAAAGTATTTCTTTCCTCAAATAATTTATTTTCCTGATTGCTCAGTATTTAAGCTCTACAATGCTTAGACAAACAACTACCACAGACTTCAGGGCTACAGTCTACTTGTATTTTATCTGTCATTTAACATAAATTCTGCATCATCTTTTTTGTGTTTATTCCACACAGGAAAAAGTTATTTCTTAGCCATTTTCCCTTGCAGAGCAGTACAGAAAGCAGCACTGGATGGGTCAATGCAATGCAATACTTTTGTTAGTTCAGCATATGCTTCTTGCCACTTAGAGTTTTATGGGACAACCTAAACGAGCTGGTTAAGTAAACATACTGGTCTTGGAAAAAGCTACAGAAAAAGTAACAAAAAGATACACCACACCTTGTTCCCTTAAATTTACCTTCTATAACCTGAGTGACTTGGGACTGAAAATTCTCAAAATTAAATGGAGTAAGAAATCCAAGGGATCCCAGATGAAAAGCCATAACTGGAGGTACACTACCCTATCAATAAAGAAAAGAATTTAAAAGCTACTGAATAAAAGCAATTCATACTTCAACTAATTGCCTGCAAATATTTTGACTATTGATGTAACTTCAACTGTGCATAATGAAAACAATACATTACATACACTGTTTTCAGAATGTATATGGTAAAACAGGCTTGATAAAAAAAAAGAAACGAGCAACAAAGGACAAATGCTGTCCTCAATAACAAAGGAAAAAGACCAACCCAACAACCTTCAAATACTTCAAAAAGAAAAGAGGTCTTTGAGTCTATTGCTCATGGAGACTAACCTGGAAAAGGGAAGAAGCATAAAGTAAGGTCCCATCTCCTCCCAGGCATATGATAAAGTCTATCTGATTGGAGATATCATCATAATCTAGAAGGATATTGAAAAAGAAGATTTGAATTAAATTTTATCAACAATTTCCTAACATAAATCACGTGCAGCATGCCAGCATTTGCTCACAAATGCCAAAAAACCCAACTCAGATGTAACAACAGCTGTTTGCAAAGGACACAATAGCTTTACCAACTTGACCAAGGACTAATGCACTATCAAGACAAATAAGCAATACACTTCAACATGGCTTTCAAGAAATCGTCACCATACCTTCTCTGAAGGTGCAAAATTTTTTCTTCACTGGTCCAAAATTATCATCATTAGCTATAGCAGGGTCTTCCAACACTTTTTTTTCTACATACACTATCATGTTGTTCTCCTTAAGAGAAGAAAGATAAGCTGGTTAATAACCTTTTAAAATGACAAAATATTTGACTCTCACCAGAGTTTACGTTAAACATGTAAGTAACATTTTACAGAAATGGTCTCCATCTGTTGGGTGTAGGGTTTATTTTTAATATGTGGTCTAATTCTAATGAGAATATTACAGCATGCACTGACAATCTAATTAATTGAAGTTAACTTTGGAATATAGATTATATGACAAAGGAACATTGCTCTTTGCTGGAGACTCTTAGTTTTTTATATCCCACTCCCTGTAACTCAGGATTGCAGACAGAACAAAGCAAAAGTTTTAACTTTACTCTTTTTAAGCTCCATACTTAAAAGTACTTCAGTACTGATCTTTAGCTCTGAAACAAGTTTTAGACTTGCAATGGCAGTGGGTAAAATGATTTGTTTGCACTATACAATTCTGCACATATCTCATTCAGCAGAGTCTGTAAATGAAAACAGTTCAGATGTAAAATTTTTAGTTATGCTAAAAACAGAACTGACATTTCATTACCTCAGTAAGATACACACAAAGCTCTTTAAAAGGCTGCAGCAGACTGGCATCACGGATCTTCTTAATAACCAGGACACTCTTGGGAGGTTTGTTCCATGTCAACCGCTGGCTTGCTGGATCCTGAATGTGCCTACACAACAGATAAAGACAATTTTACTGTATTCTGCTTTGACAACACTCTGCTCTGTTAAGAATATATCCTTCATTATAATTGCATGCAGTCCTAGAACAGAAAGATGCAACAGTTCAAAGGAATCAGAAAAAGCTACAGCATAAACTTTTTTCCCATCCAATACCATACATCAAATTCAGTCAATGAAAATGTAAAAAACTGCAATAGTTCCAACCCAAATATTCATTGCAGCAATGGTCCCTTCAGCACTTTTTCACTGACACCAGCACACAGTTTTCTCAATACAGTTTGAAGCCTGTAAATGCAGACACAAATTCTACAGTTTTTTTCACTAATGCTAAAAAACATTACCACAAGAGAAAGGCAAATAATTAAGATTCACACAGCCAACCATACTAAATCCTCAAGATCAGCCTTAACAACTAGAAAAAACCCTACAGAATGAACTCTCCCCTGGGAAGGGTGCATTTGTATCTCTTACGCTTCCTCTTGTAAAGTCTGAGAAAGGCTTAAAGAGGAACGGCCGCCTGCATACGGCCAGTCCAGGCCAACATCACAGAAATAGCACAAGTGCTACTGCACTTTAAAAATAAAATAAACTTAACTTTAAAAAGTATTTTTAAACTACTGTCTGCCTACTGTCAGGAGAGCACTGTAAGATTTGAGAACCTCAAGAACTAAATATAAGTAAACAGTGTTGTGGCTTTCCAGAGGGTTCAGTACCAGAACACTCCAGTTGCTCTCTAATCTATTTAGCTGATTTAGGAATACCCAGCTGTATTTTTCTTCTTTCTTTATATCCACTTCTGAGCTACATGATTTCACTGCTGCACCTCACGTATTACAAGCATCCCATCCTTTTCCATATGGTGCAGCTATAATCCATAAAGCAAAGCAGATTAGAATAAATGCTGAACAAGCCAAATTCACAGAGATTTGGATTTTGCACTTCAAGAGTTAAAATAAAACAGATGATGCTGCTGGAGGTGGAATAATCTGCTCATTTTCCTTTCCAAAATACCTGTATTCTACACAGAACTACAGCAGAAACTACAGGTTAATGAAGCAGTCTAACATACATAACCACTACTAACACACACGACTATGAATTTGGAAAGTGGAAAGCTCCCTCTCACTTCATTAACCAAACAGCTAAACTGAAAATAAAGTAAAATAAACCAGGAAGAGTTGCACTAAGGTGTTTGCTGCTGCCAAACAGTCTAAAGGAACTGAAGCTGCAGTTTTAGATGCTATTTCCAATCCAAGTGGTGACTAAAGAGCGTTTTCTATACTAAAGTTCATTTTATAAAATTAACTTTTTCCAGTCTCAATACTGTTAAAAGGTAAAAAAATACATAGATAAACCACTCACAAAGCCATTTCAAAACCATTTCTAAAGCTGGCAAAGGATGCAGCACTGCTTTTCACTTAATAAACCCAGAACTAATACAGACTTCACTCAAAGGAGACAGGCTGCCTATTTCAGCTGTACTCACCAACTCCACGTAGGTCTATTAAATGAAAGATTATTCATAACATGCTTTAAGATTTTCATGTTTCTTTCCAGCAGTCAGGCAAATGTAACAGCTCAAAAAAAATCACTTATTAATAAACTGCTACCTCAAAAGAAAACATTTTTCCCTGAATTTTTTCCCAGTTAAATATTTCAATCAGTCCTTATAAAAAACTGAGAGGCTTTACAGAAAAACCCTGTGCAAGATGTTTATGACAGATCTTCAGAGGTCAGATTTCATAAGAAAGATCATATTTCAAGAAAGAGTTTAAAAACAGGTATTTGACCTCCCTCCTCCTCAAATCAAACACCTGATCTTTTCTTCCCCAGAGCAGTCCCTGAATTCAGCCAGTCCTCTTACGTAACAGTCCTCCTGAGGCAGGTCTTTTAACACAATCCTCAATGCCAAGACCTCCACCAGCCAATGCCTGGACATAAAACTTAAAATGCTGTGTTAAAAAATCCTCTTCAGTGAAGAAAGCTTCTTAATTTCTTCTCTACTAACCGTGGAGAAGGAAAACCCCAACAAAAAGGATATGCCTGTTTCGGAAGCTGCAACAAAAGCCTCATGCATCTTAAGAAGAACTCATCTATAATCTTGTCTTCAAATAGTCCTTCCCTGCCAGCCCCTGAGAGCCCCCTCTCCTGCCCAGCTCTCCTGCACCCTGCTCCCTGTTCCTGCACCCAGCATTGCCTGCAGCCTCTGGGCTGAACCTGTCTTGACACCACGGTTATATTGTGCCCTGCTGGCCCGGCCCACGGGGAGGAGCACCTTCAGTCAGGTGGCAGGCACACCATCCAGGCTGGGCTTTCAGGGGAACTGCAGCCCTTCCAGCCATCAACTTTAGAACAGATAGAAGGAAAGAATGAGGAAGCTAGGAGTTACTGTACCACTGCAAGACTTCCACCACACCCTCGCAGGAAATGTTAGGATACTATCAACCTGTTCTGAGGAGGACTAGTGCTATTTAGTTAAAGATTTATGTAAACAAATACTTAAGTACCATACTTTTAACAGAAACAACCACGACATAAAAATTTTTAAAGGGTCAAAAATAGGGACCACTAACTTGGTTGATCTGTAGAACCCTGACATTCCTCATTTCACCAGGGCAAGACATCATTCATTAAGTAATACCTGGTGTAAAAAAAAACACTTTTATACCACCTAACCTACACAATTAGTGTTTCTATGGGTGCAAAGCAGAAACCAGCTACTGAGCAGATGCTTAAAGCTCCCTTCCCAGCCCAAAACATTCTATGACTCTTATTTTCACATTAAACTTATCAGGAGTCTAAAAGTAAACTTGCCTTAATGATATTTATATGCTGCAAGTGTCATAGATCAACACAAAAATTCAAACTATGAGCTCAGACATGTAGTACCAAGAGAGGAACATGCTCTCCTCAGATTTCACAGTACATAGAACAATTTCTCCTCCTTTCCTTGTGTGGTCCATAAAGTTTTGCTCATTCAGAAACACTGCTCTTTACATATTTCAAGTGGATGGACTAAACAAAATGCTACCAATAGCTTCTCCAGTCTGCTATAGGTGGTGTTTACTGTCAATTATGTTGGAAAGTGCTTATTACAGTTGCCATTGTTGACATCAAACTATGGATTTAAATTATGAAAAACATGTCTAAACAAAACTTCACTACTTAAATTATTCATGTGCCCTGCCACATTTTTATGTGAAATAGTTACTTTTTTTTTTTCTGAAATAGATATATTGAAGTGTGAAAAAAATCCCATTAGTTTAGGTAGTAGATAGTGGGCCTAAGAACACCACATTAATAATGTAAAACCAGTAAAATTCATTTCCTCTTCTGCCTGTGAGCCTGCAGGAAGTATTCCAACAAGCAAACCCACTGTAAATCCATCTACAGAAATACTGATTATGTTCGACCGTCCCTTGAGAGAAAAAATCCCAATGACATTCAAACCCATATTATACTTTTCAACATGCAGGTGAAGCTAATGGATGTCTAAGGAGGTTTTCCTTAAGAAGACAGTTCAGCAGTGCTACCCATTCTCCTCTCAGACTGACACCTTAAATGGTCAATGTCTGATAAAAATGCCTTTTTTTTAGCCAATTTTGGCTAGGCAGACCCCAAGCTGGCAATCAAGCAATGTGAAAATCTCTAAATACCAGGTAAAATACAAACAGTGGTGATGAGGGGGTGAATAGTGGAAAATCAAGCTTTTTCCTTTCACACAGAATAAGCATAACACCATTAACTTGACAAGTACTTACATAATCGTTTTAGGATTTTGCAGCATACAGGCCTTTGGTCCAAATGTGGTCACTGGGCATGGTCCATGCAAGGAGCGTGTCCTCCTAAATAAATACATAGAAAAAACTGATCAGGAAGTCAAAGAAATGTGATGACAAACTAGGTGTAACTAGCTACACAAGTCCCAAAAGTGTTTCTTTGAAAAAGCTGCACTAAGCAACACAGGGCAAAGTACATTTTTTTTAAGCCTACATTTGTGGTTGACCAGCCAAGGTAATTTTACAGATATTAGCTCTCATGTTTCAAATCTAAAACTGAACTCCTGTACCTACACCCTGAAAGTGATTTTAATAGAAGCCTCACTCACAGTTTATCCCCTCTACATACTGAGTAATCACTTCCTAAACATTAGTACCAGGGACATACTCTTCTTCTGTTCATTTCATCTTCACGTTGTGCAGGGGAGGCATCACAGCCTCACAATATGGTCAGGTTTTCTCAGGTTGGTTCTGTGACTTCCTGTCAAGCCTGCAAAGACTTTATTTAATCTCACCTCTTCTGGACACTACAGTACAGAACAGTACCACGTGTCTCTCAGAGAGACCCAAAAAATGTGGAGGTAAATCCCAAATTATAAAAACATAATACAAGCAAATTATCCAGTGAGAGACTTGTGGCTACATTCAAAAGCAACTCAAAGTACCTCTAACAACAGCAGCTGAGCAAAAGAGCAGCAGCGTTCAGTTTGTGTTATGCAATTCAGTAGTCTCACAACTTTCACTTAATGAGCATGCCTAATAAATTAATTAAAACACAAAACGTAAGCCAGGGCTTTTGTTTATATAGCATAAGCACTTTCTCTTCCCCAGTGTTTTGGCATGCATTAATTTCTGTTGGCAGGGAGCAAGCAAACCACTAAGCACACAAACCAAACCTGTCAGCCTAAAACTTGTTTTCAGGCAATGTTCTCAGCAAACAAACAGCCCTGACTGTTGGTTGGGTCCTCAGAGTGTGCACAGGAGGAGTCTGCACCAGTTCCCCAGTGGCAGCAGCTTCACTGCCACACACACACACACACACCAGCCACAACCATTTTTTTCCCCCCTGTATTTCTTGAAGCACTACATCTTAGATAAGAGCACACACTCTCAGAACAGGACAGGCAGAATGGTTAAATCTGATGTGAATAGACATAAAATAGTTTAATGAATGCTCTTCTCAATAAGGTACAGTAACATACATAAATTAGGTTTCCCCATGTCAGTCTCAACAAGCATTTACAATGAAATCTCCAACATCAAGTAAACACCTTCAGATTTTTTTTTTCCCCCATGGTCATGCCACAGTAATGGTGTCCTGATCACTTAAACACTTTTGTTGTTTAAATCTTTGCACTTAATATATTAATAAAGTGCAAATCCTTCAATTCTAAGGTATATGGAGATATTTATCTGTAGTACCAGGCCTTAGTTTGGAATAGGTAGAAAAAAAAAGCATTTTTTTTTTGTTTATCTAATAAGAGCTAATATGATCTTTGTCTTCAAATAAATAGGATCTCTGAAATGTCATTTATTCTCAAATTTAAATCCCACCCAGAGCACAGGATTACTCCTGGCTCCAGGATGAGATGATCTGCAGCAAGTCAGAATTGTTGTGCCTTGCTTCCCTCCCACCTCACTCAGCAAATCTGTACGTGGGGGCAACACTTACCCCAGTCATGTCACTGGTGAAACATGAGGTAAATGCCAGCAGAATTATCCCATTAAAAGGAAGGGGAAAACATGCCTTTCCTGTGCCTAATTCAGTTATCACAGGAACTGGTAACTAACCTATTGCTTCTGAGCAAGAAATCATTACTGCTCTGCCTTCTATTGTGTGTATTATAAAGTAGCTCAGACCAGCCTGATGACTCACTCTTTGTGCTAAAAAAATCCCTTAGAAATCTAATAAAAATCAAAACCAGATGACAGGTTAAAAAGACATAATTAAGGAATAACTGCCACATCTGATTTGTTCCATACCTAATAAAGTGTATGTAAGATTTGAATCCCAATACTGAAAATAAGCATTTAATTTCCTATATCGAACACACAGAAGTGATATTTATTTTTCAAACCTTTTTTTCCATTTATACATCCAGGCATAAGTAATGCAGCCAGATAAGATTATTACTAAGTGTTTTATAAAGTTTACCTTATTTCTATTAAAGCAGGAAAAGGAGCAAGGACTGACATCATTAGAGATGAATATGTGTACTAACACATGTAAAGGAACAGTGGGTATTTATCTGCTTTAGAACAATCACACTTTAAACTGGAATAAACAACAGCCTGGCAATATCACCTCCCACTTCTTGCTCTCTCAAACTTCTCCCAAATAACTGTCTTTTTTGTCTTCTTCCAACACAGGTCGTTATTGTGTGCCACTCCCAGTAATGGGCTAAACTCTATTCCTACAAGAGACATTAAATATCCACTTCTGGCCTTCCTAACATTCAAAGTTTTCTCTCCAAGCTCTATTTAGTTGTTAGTACACATTTTGGTTGAGTTTTTACTTGGCTTTTTTAGTACTCAATCTACGTGTGAGTGAACAGAATTTGAAGCTGTTTGCAGTCAGACTGTCTTTGCTAAGAGTGAGCAGCAGTGCCCTGGAAATGACACGTCTTTTAGGCAAATACACTTCTCAGTTGAAAGCAGACAGGCAGCTCTTCAGTCTGAGTGCTACACAAGGAGCCTCACAGCACTTTCTGACACCCTGCAAAACGCCCTGTGGCAATTTTATACTAAATTGACAACCACCAGTGGATGAATGCAGAGCATCTTAATGAAAAAAACACCTCCAATAGCCCTGATTCAAACCCAAAATGGGTAGGGTCTACCAAAATCACTCCTATATAAAACGAAAAAGTAGTTATTTAGCTAAATGATAACAATACACAAAAAAAATTAGGCTAGATTGCAGAGGTTGACTGTAGTCTTTATTCTTAAAGGTTTAAGCAGAGAAGGGAAAAAACACCAGTCTAACAGCACACTTTTAACACAGTCTTACTTACTGGCTAACACACAACCTAGTAGCTGGAACAGCAGTCAGAGCAGTCCTTTGTGAACACTTCCCAAAAGCATTAAAGTACTCTGACTTTCTGACAAAACAAGTATTTTCCTAATCTTTTATGCTCTTCAGATAAAGGCTTTCATTACGCTTCCCTTCACCATAAAGCTTCCCCCTGCCACCTTCAGCCTCACCCATGTAAGCTCTGCCATGCAAGAGCATTCCTACCAGCAAAGCAGAACTCTGGACAAGAATTTCATCTGCTGAGCAACTCCTCCATGCTCCTGCCCGTGCTTTTGGTCCCAAGGCAAGGTGAAGCTCTGCCACGCTTCCCACAGGACCACGACACGGGGCTGCCACAGTGTACTATTCAATATTTACAACAGGTTCAAAGATCACCAAATCAGAAGTCCTATGCAAGCTGTTCACATGACACGAGCCTTGCAACTAGATTAGAAATTTGGCTCAAGGCAAAACCAGGCATTTCTCACTGCAGTGGAACAATCTGCAAGCACCAACTTACTTGTGCTGCCTCACATTTTACCATATAACTTAAATACACAGGTTTTTAAGACACAGCACTAGAGCCCTAACAGCCCTTGCAACCAGCCAGGACCCGTTCACATGAACATCTCTTTAGATGACCACTTACATCACCCACAGCACAGAACACAATAGGATGGTTCACTAATCATCTCCCTCTTTATTACCACAAAACACTGGGTTTATTTCTGTTCGCTATTGCTCATCAAAATTACAAGGCTGGTCATACAGAAAGGGAAGTGAAAATGAAAATCTAGATAACTCAGTTATTTTGAAAATATCTTTTTTATTTTTCTGAAAGATGGCCACAGCAGGAAGAGCCAAGAGCCATACCGGAATTCTTTGGTGCTTCCTAGGGCTGGTGAAGCAGACAGACTGCGTGACTTGGCTCGTCCCCTGCTCGTGCTGCTCCACTCCTCATCGTCGTGGCACGCTGAGCAGTGAAAAGCAGCATCTGAGCTCCCATCAGCCTTACTGCTACACAGTTTCTCTCGATTCATCTCCATACTGGAAGTGAAGGAACCTCAGTGAGAGAGAAATTCAGTTCCTGTGGAAAAACACCAGGAGAAAGGGGATAGGGAGGAGAGAGAAGAATCTCAGTATTAGCACAGCTAATAGACTAAGTATTAAACACTGAGTCGACACACTTTGATAAACAGTTCTTGGAAGGACCTGGGCAACTGAGAAGTTCTTCAAGGTTATCAGAAGACATGGGAAGGAAAAATGACCAGAATTAAAATGTGTATGTTCCCAGATTCAGAAGAGGCACAATATAAAGTTGTTTCAAGACCAGCACAGACTCACATCTCCAGTTATATATGGGGTCAAATAAAATTATTTTACATACTGAATAAGAAGAAAAGCTTTAAACATTTTCCAAGGAATAAAGACTGAGTAAAACCTATAAAGTCTCCTATTAGGTGATACATCTGTTGAACAAATAAAACTAGAAGAATCTGAACTATAACAGAAGAAAAAACAGTTAAAGTGAGCAAAAAAATAATCCAATAAACATAACCTTAGTAAAATTTCAGTTCTTCACAAAAGTTAGATTAATATCAAGCTCAGAAAGAGCTAAAAACAAAGTGGAGGGACGATACCAAAGTTCTTAAATCATTTTTGACAGACTAGGGAGATCATCCAAAACAAACAAAATGAAATAAGGACAAATGTGAAGTATTTCACTTCCACAAATAATCAGCACAAATATAAGAAACATCTGGCTAGACAGCAATTTTGCAGAAGTAAAAAAAAAAAACCTAAACAAACCCCAAACTTTAAATAACCATTCTCCCCAAAAAGTACCAGAAATCCCCTAATTTCTCATCATTACTTGAGCCAAATAGAAGATGCTTTTATAGAATATAAACAGAAAGCAAATTTCAGTGTATGAAAAAAACCTGCACTACAAACAAACAGGATCTCAGATCGGGCAGCCCAGAGGAGCAGCACATTCCTGAAGTCAGTTTCAACAGGGGAAAAACACCGGTTCATTAACAACGTGCAGATGTTTTTAAAGCAGTCTCATTATCTGGGATGTGCTTCCCACTGCACACAGCAGAGAACGGGCCATCACATTACTGCAGCCGTTAAAACACACTGTGCCTCTGGAAAATACTCACAGAATCACGATTTTTGGCTGCAAAGTTACCAGAGGACGACAATCTCCACAATTTTACCAGGACTACGTTTTGCAGCATCCCAGCTTTTAGGTAACAAAAGCGTTGATAAAATGAAGCTGTCATTTTAGACTGGGCACTGGCTCATCATTAAATTACAGCTCCCACCAAATCAAATTAGAAAATGCCTTTGCTCCAGCTTACCCTAAGAAAACATCGCTACCAAGAGGCACAATTACTGTCATCCATTAATAATTGATCAGATCCTGGACTTTTAAAGGTATCAACGTTCAGTTGCTGGTTACTCATTGCTTCCTATCACCTGTGACCATGACTCGGGCAACAGTCACATCCCAACACACCCACAGCCTGCGCTGCCAAACGGGCACACGCGGATCTGACAAGCCCAGGCAGTTAACTGTACATCATTTTCCTCTGCTTTCCCACTACACGGCTCATCAACTCCTCACTCCTCTTAATCCACGACCCAAACACTGAAAGCTTCACCTGGGCCTAGGAAAATTAAAATTACAACAATTCTTAACAATGTGTATGGAAATGCGACACCTCTGGAAGCAGTTTATGGAGAGTTAGTTTTCTCAGCAACTCAACAGTTGAAGCATCCTGTTGCACAGCATCACCCTGACAAAAAGGTGCAGGGAATAATAATTTCTACAGTAAGTAATAAATAAGGTGTGGTTTTGAGTGACTTTTTTTGAAGTGCCTTCATCTGACAGGTGCTGCCAGTGAAGAAAATCAGATTAGCACAAAACTGGATGTAAGGCGGTGTGCAGACCTGCTAAATACAGCCTAAGAACTTCCTATTCCCTCCATGTAATGCTTGCCAATTCAGGATGTTTCAACTACAGCTTAGACCCTGTGCTGTTTAATTAACATTCCCTCACAAGACCTTTATTAAATAAGCAGACTTGACATAAGGACAAAACTATCACTACACAGGTTCCAGGATGGGATCCAAAAACTTCCAGCACATGCCAACAAACACGTGAAAGGGCTGCTCTGCTCTAAGTCATGCCCACAAATTTGAAAGTTTTCATGTGCAGTCATAGCCGTGTGTACCCAACCTTGTGCTGCAGTCTCCCCTCTTTAAATACTGTCATTACAAATGAGCTCTCCCAGGAACCAGAACTTCACAGAGATTTCAACAAGCCATCTTTATGTAGGACACAACACCCTAGCACCACCAGAGCTTTACTTTAGAGTGCAATATCGTGACGGACTCGCACTCCAGGACTGCAGGAGTCCTAGTGACAGAGGAAGCCTGGAACGATTGTGCTAAGCTGTCACATGTAGGTGCTCCACATCCCGGTGCAGGCTCGCATCTCAAGAAACCCCCTTCTCCACTGTTTGACCCGCTGCATAGGACACAAAGAAAACCCATCTTCTGACGCAAGCAGCTCCACACCAAGCATAAGGCTGCAAATCATCAGCCTTAATGTTTGGGTTTTTTTAATGAGCGTGCTTGTAAACTGCAATTTTGTAACAAACTTCCTGTCAAATGCCTTGCCCTACATCATTATGCTTAGAGGATTACTGCAGGGTCCATCCTAACCAAATACACTACCTTAAACCTGCCTTCAAGACTGCAGCACTTCTAATGTCTCAGAAATTACATCAGCCGTTCAAAACTCCTCATTTTGTCCCTTAATATCCACCTCGTATTAGAGTGTAAGAGAACAATGTTATATCCAAAAAAACAGTACCACTTGCCCCCCTTGTTACAGAACCCTTTTGCTTAATCACTTCATTCTACAGAGAGCACTTTTTATTAAGATATTTTGCTGAAGGAAGCACTCCACCAGAGGTTACATGCATACAGCTCCATCCCGAAGGCACTAAGCCTCCTCTCATCCAAAAAATTAGGAACACCTATATTGAGTAGACAAAAGTTTCTTTTCGGTTTAGTTTAGAACTTCATATTCTAGTGCGCACAAAAAAGAAGAACCCAAAATAATATCCCACATTGAAATTTAGCGGTGTGACAGCACTTGAAATTTAGCAGCATGCTTTTTGGTTACATGCCTAAGTGCTACTTCTACTAAAACCAGATAATATGACTATCACGTGTTAAATATCCAGGAAAAACAACTCCTTTCGTTAACCCTTCCGCTTCGGACACGGCCACACGCTCCCCTACGGCACCCCGGACCAGGCATCGATAACCTCAGACACATCCCCGTGCCTGCAGACAGAAACGGCGACGGCAACACCAACCGACCACCGGCAAGGGCGGCGGCGGACCGCGCAGAGCCGGCGTGTGAGCGGGGATCGTACACGGGGGCCAGGTTCGGCGGCTCCCCCGGTCACCCCTCGGGACACCATCCCGCCTCGGGGCTCCTTACCGCTCGCGTTACCGGAGCGCACCGACCGTGCGAGAAGGAGGAGAAAGCGTCCTGCCTTTGGGAACCCCGCGCGGGGACGCTCAGCTCTCCGGCCCG
>NW_008595382.1:15417-25815 GCF_000691845.1 Merops nubicus | reverse complement strand
TCTAGCTGCAGATGTCCCTGCTCAATGGACTAGATGACCCTTAATGGTGCCTTCCAACCCAAACCAGTCTACGATTCCATAACTTGGCCATCAGGTTTCCTCCTCAGCTACCAACAAAATCCCATGACACTGTATATAAAGTTACCCAAAACATCCAGTTTTCACATTTAACACCTAAAGGATGGACAGCACACCTGAAAACCTGGTAGGTTTTCTCATAAGAGGTAACAACCTCTCTCTGCACACCTTCATATCCTCAGCCCCTCATGGTTGGGAGGACTAAACACACAGAACATCATTCTCCTGCCCTGCCCCTCCGAGCCATGGACTGCTCCTGGAAGCATTTGCCTACACAGATAACTCTGTCAAACTCAGCAGAAACCTGGGTGCAGACGATGCCGAGCACACACCATCGGTCACACCCTGTGTGCTGGCTCCTTTCCCCTCAGGAAAGATCTATTTGCCCTTTTCAAGGTCATTCTTTGGCCTTTTCTGAAGCAGGGGTGGAAAAAGCAGCAGCAGGAGCAGGTCCTGGTTGCTGCGGTACCTGCCACAGGCACGAAATTTCCTTTCTGAGTTGGGGAAAATGAGCAAATAAGAGTGAAACCAACCGTCCTCTTCTGCTCACCTTCTGCAAGAGGAGCTGCAGATTTGACTTCATGGAATTTGTCTGCAGTGGATCCATCTTAGTGCCAGGAATAAGGCTCAGGGTGGGAGATAACACTGAGCCCTTGCCACATCCTACTGGACTGGACGTTACTTTGCACTCTAAATTACGAAATGGAAAAAAAAAGTTGAGAGGAAATTGCAAAGTTGGAGCTTGCCTGTGGCTATTAAGGGAGACAATAGAAGCTGTGTGAAAGAAATGTGGCTCCTGACTAGTAAGAGGCGTTATTTTCCATGCCTCCTTTGTAGGAGCTGTGATGTTATTGTTTAAATTACTCAGCAAGGCTGTTTGGTGAGAATGTGAGAGTGGTTCTTTACTACAGGTCCACCTTGCAGGGACTGTGCTGTTGCCACTACGTCACAAGTCCAGGCCACTTTGTTTTCCCTTCAGCATCGTATAAATATTTGGGTTGGAAGGAAGCTCTGGTCTAACCTCTGGCTCCACCATGGGCTAGCTGTGAACCTTGTCCAGCTGAGTTTGGAGTGTCTCCACAGGGGGAGATTGCACAACCTCTCTGGATGTCCCTAAACAGGGTCACTGTGAATACTACCATTATTCCCTGTGTCTCGTCAAGCTTGCCCTTGCTGCCGCTTGTGACTGGTGCTGCTCCTTGTCCTTTCACCACATACCTCTGTGAAGCATCTGCTGGCTCAAGGGGGGCTGGAGACTGCAGTGACATCCCTCCTCCCCTCTCTACTGGCTCAAAAATACAGTTTCCCCTCTTCACATGTCCCACAGAGGTGGTCGCTGCCCCATCCCTGGAACCATTCCAGGTGAGGTTGGCCGGGGCTCTGAGCAACCTGCTCTAGCTGCAGATGTCCCTGCTCAGGGCAGGGGGTTGGACTGGGTGGCCTTGAAATGTCCCTTCCCACCCAAAGCATTCTAGGATTCTATGATTCTGTGGTTCCATGATTTCATGATTCTATGTTATATGCTCTGGCCCCCCCTACCATGACCCCCTCTGAACCCTCTCCACTCTGCCAACATCCCTCTTGTCTTCCAGTGTCCAAACTGGGCATAATCGCCTGCCTTAGCCTTTAGTTTGGGGTAAAAGACTAACAGACAACACTGAAATTGTCTGATTTAGTCTTTTTCAGGGACAATAACACAGCTTTTGAAACGTGGCAAGCTTCAGAGTGGGGAAGCTTTATCACACCCCGTGGGCTGTTCATGCCACAAACAATAAACTCAGAGGAACAATAACAAGATCCTTTCTGTACCTCCTGCTTCTCCAGCAGCTAGTCAGAAGCAGGAACCGAGGCACAGTGGAGGCATCTCTTTTCTAGCCAAGCAGAAAATAAAAGGATTATGTTTTAAAATGATGGGCTGTGACATGGATTGGAGTTAAGAAAGCCCCAGCCTCTGGGCTGCCACGGTGAGATGGGGGATATTGAGCTCCAGTGCTGGTTCTTCCTGGGCGATGTCACTCAGCTCTCCTCCTCATGTCTCGCTGTCTGCTGTGGAGAATGAGCTGAGCCACCCTGAAGCTAGATTTTAAAGGCTACCAGATGGTACATCCGAGGCGTGTGGTGTGCTTTTAGATGCTTCTCCCCTATGGCCCATCACTGGCTGATCATTTATTTCCAAACCCTCGTAAAACACATCACTTTGAAAATGACACTGTCCCTAGTTAACCAGAGCCCTTCCTCAAAGCGAGGGCTTGTTGCCACGAAGATAAAATCATCAGACTGGCTCAAAGTGCACCAGGATCCATTGAGGAGAGGAGATAAACTGGGTGGGACTGGGGAGGAAGTGTTGCTGGCTGCTTGTTGTGAAAGTGTGAGCGGGTGGACTGTCACAGGAGACACTTTGACAGTCAGCCAGGCACCAACACATGGCTCTGCTCTGACAAGGGGAGAATCTTCTGGGGACGTTTTCTTTCCATGGCGGTGGATGTGTAGGGCCTTGATCATGTGTCAAGCAGCCGAGTTTGATTTCAGGTTTTGGAGCTGATGATTAGGCCTGGCAGCACAAGACAGTTTTCTTCACTTGTTCTTTAGTGAATAAGAAGCAGAAAATGCTGCTCTGTGTGACACCAGTGAAAGCCACCTCTCATCATCTGTCCTCTTAGACACCTTCTCCCCATCACCACAGGGAGAACCACGGTTCCCTGGGGGATCCAAACCTCCCTTCTGGTCCCCCCTTCCCTCTGCCCCACATGGCCAGTCCCAAAGGGTGGTTCCTGTTGTGGTGTTGCAATCCTCACAGCCTCTCCATGAGTTTTCTGACATTTGCTGCCTGGCTCATGGCCACGGCTCTGACAGGCAGATGATGATATGAAATGATGGCCCTTCCTTCTCTGAAAGATCATGTTTTCAAGTGCTCAGTGCTGCAGAGACAACCTGGATTATTTATTTTTTCCAAAAGCTTGAAAAGTAAATAAAAGGACCCCTGATTTTATTCTACTCTTATTTTGTAAGGAAACCATGCCCAGCGTGCCACGGTTCCCCTGCCAACCCACCGAGGTCTCCAGCTTTGCACAGCCACAGACATTTCAGTTCTATCATTAATTAAAAATTAATTGTTCCTTAGTGAGTTGCTCATGTCTCTTTTTCAGATGTATATTGATGGTGCAGCCATACTGCTAAGGTCAATGATCTACTGATGGGTGCCAAAGAACACATTTACAGGCAAATGGCTTGTAGTAATTCAGGGAACGAGGCACGGAAGGATCATTTGGGCTTGTGAAGGATCCCTAAGTCACTGATATGACAGAGGTGCTGCTGAAGGATGTGTGATGGATTATGGGCATGAGTATTCAGTACAAAATGCTGTGTGGAAGGTGTCACAGCCAGTGCTGCTCCAGAGGTGAGTGGCAGCGTGGCCTCAGCTGCCTCTTCTCCTTGCAGGAGGTTTGGTGGAGAGCCTGGTGCCAGCAGGCTCTTGTTTTACCCACACATCTGGGAGGTTCATAGCAGCTGACCCAAAATCCTCCAGGTGAAGATCAAGTTGATGGTCACCTGATAACAGCAGTAGTTTTAGGAATCTCTTGGAGTAGGGGTGTTTCCCCCCAACATTTCTATGCTGAACTGGGATGGACATTTGCTTTATGCAGCTGAGGGAGTTCAGCCCATTCCAGGACTAAGGTTTTGGATCTTGCCTTTCCCCTCCCTGCTCCAGGCAGGGACTCAATGGCTGCAACTTTTCTTCACTTTTTTCCTGCTCTTTAGTGAAGAAGAAGCAGAAAATTCCTTGTTAGTTTTGGGCTACCTCATCAAGAGAGCACAAATTTCATCCACTGCAACTTTCCTACAGCAAAATCTTGTCACATCAGCTAATAGTCATTTAATGCCCTGAGAAAATCTGTGGGAATAACACCCGTGTCATTCCTCCTCCTTCTCTTAGGCTTTCAGGCCCTGATTCAGCAAATAGCTTAAGTGCCTGTGCTGAAGTGGTGCCTTTTAGTTGCTAATGCCATGCAAAAATGTCCTGAGAATAAAGCAGTTTTCATGACCACTGTTCAGAATCCACTTCCTTCTTTGGGTCTTATTTTTCCATCAGCCTGCTGGAAGAGTACAGCCAGAAAACAGATTAGCCCAGGAAAGACTTCTTCTGAACTAACAAACGTACCACAAATACACTTCTCAGGCGTATTTTAGGTCAAATGGATTTGTCAAGTCAATAGTCACACAAGTATGAAGGATTCCTATAAATAAATGAGACTTAAATGTTTTTTATATCTGTCGGGCAGAGCTCCTTTAAAGTGCAAATGGAGCTGGAATTAACTGAAGTCAAGATCATTTCAAGCAAGAGGCGTTTAAAAAAAAATAAAGAAAAAGAAAAGAAAACAAAGATTTGAACTTTTTAACCTTGGGTTTTTTTCCAGCCACATCCCTAGCAATGATAATAAATTCAGAAAATTCCATGAAAATCTCTATTCTTTGGTCTCCCGAGGCATTTGGCATAATGCTCTCAGTTCCTCTTTTCTCCTATGAAAACAGGAAGAAATTATGCAGGGTAGTAGCTGTTTAAATACTAGAAAGTCTTCCTGGGGAGAATTACAGACATTTCAGTGATAAATTGGAAGTGAGATAACAGAAGGTTGGGAATGAGCCTGATCCAAAGTTCATGTCAAAGCTTCCTCCTTGATTTCGGGGCTTTTTGTATGAGGTCTGAGATGAGAAATTCTCAGCCCAGCTGAGTTTGGGTGACAAGTTTGCCTTTGTGCAGGTTTACCCCGAGGAATTCCCATTGAAGCAGGGCAAAAAAAATACAAATCCAGCACTGGCTTTGAGTCCTACATCCAAATTTATCCCGAGTCTTCCCAGCAGCTGGGCTGCTCTTCTTTCTGCCAGGCCAGAGCCTTGTAGCTGCAGGCTGTGAGAGGGACCATGGTGTGTTAGCTCCTTCTCCCTGCCTGGGGGCAAGCACTCCTGCTCCCTCTCAATGCCTGTAATACTGTCTGAAGAACCAGATTTCAAATCCTCACAGTGAGCTCTTCCCCCCCAACACCCACTCCCAGGGCTGACTGCATCCCAATTAATTAGCAGAAATACTCCAATACAGCCATTTAGAACGGAAAGGAGCTGACTGTTGTAATAAAGTACATGGCAGAACAGGCTGGGCTCCATTCTAACAGTATCATGGGGCTCTGAGGACATAATTGCCTTGTTATTTCGTGCTCCCCAGGGCTGTGCTGGAGGCAGTTTAGCAGAACTAGCACTTAAAAACTGCCTCCAGCAAACTCTGCTCCCTGCTGCCTTCCCAGGTGCCCCCTTCCTTTTCATTCTCAGGTCTCTCATTCCCTTTTCTTTCCCAGGTCCCTCATTCCTTTTCTTTCTCAGGTCCCTCATTCTCTTTCTTTCCCAGGTCCCTCATTCCCTTTGCTTTCTCAGGTCCCCTGTTCCCTTTGCTGTCCCAGGTCCCTCATTCCTTTTCTTTCTCAGGTCCCTCATTCCCTTTGTTTTCCCGGGTCCCTGATTCCCTTTGCTCAGCCTGGCAGGAGCTCATTCACCTCCTCCTTTCTCCTCCAGGAAATTCCCATCCTTTTATTCCCCATACCACAACTGCTACCCCAGACTTGGTTAACCCCATCACTGCAGAGCCCACTTCCCTCCACCACGTCTCCTATATTCATTTTTTTTTTTTCCTTTTTCATGCTTAGACTTGAAATTCTTCAGGACCTGGAGCATCCCCTTGTTTCAGTTTGGAGGAGAGCAGTGTTGAGCTGCTGTTGCAATACAAATAACCAACAGGAACAACAATGCCTTGGGAGTATTTCAGCCCCACGTCACAGGGTCCAGGCTGGTTGGTGACCTGAGAAAACCAGTCTCATTCTGGACCATGTCACACTCCTTCCTCAGCTCTACTTTAGCCAAACATTCTGGGAAAACAACAAGACGTGCTGCCAAAATAGCAGAAAGAACCAACTCCCCAAACAGGAGGCCTTCCCCCAGCTCCATGATTTGAACCAAAGGTTGAATGGAGGAACTGGAGGTAAACCCAACAAGCACGGTGTTATTTAAGCCTACAAATAGCTCCTAAATCACAGAAATTGTTCCTAAAGAGCAAGTAGGTGGTAGCAGGGATTGCAGGGTTGGACTCGAATACAATTATGCTGAAGGGCAGTAAAAATGAAGGACCCTTTGCTTTCCCTCCCAGCAAAGGTTTAATAGCCAGCACTCTAGTTAGGTCTAAATATTGCTAGAAATTACTTTTTTTTTTTGGACAAAATATATATTACAAGCCTGCCAAAATATGTTTTCATCATTAAAAATGAACTGTAAGTGGCAAATGAATGATGTATATTTTTGTGGAGAGCTACTCTCCTTCATGCCCTGATTTGCAGTCAGGTTTTTGCAGTGAACCCTCCTACTCTTAGAAATTAAGACACATTATCTTCATTAGTCTGTAAAACCACCAGCATGCAGCCACACAGGTATATACTATAGTAATGCTTCTTTCCTCTTTGGCCAGTAAAGCCCCCACTGCTGAGCTGGGCTGGCCACTCTGGGAGCTGCTCTTCCTTGAGCCTTCACTGGTGGCCACATGGGATGGGGCACATGGCTGGGTGGGCTTTTGGCCCAGGCTAGCACAGCCTTTCACATATTGGCCATTCATGGCCAACTTCACGAGGTTCAACAAGGCCAAGGGCAAGGTCCTGCACCTGGGTTGGGACAATCCCAAGCACAAGTACAGGCTGAGCAGAGTATGGATTGAGAGCAGCCCTGCAGAGGAAGGACTTAAGGGTGCTGGCTAATGAAAAGCTCAATGTGAGCCAACAATGTTCAAGTGCAGCCCAGAAAGCCCCAACCATATCCTGGGCTGCCCCCCCAGCAGCATGGGCAGCAGGGCAGGGAGGGGATCCTGCCCCTCTGCCAGCTCTGGGGAGACCCCCCTGCAGTGCTGGGGCAGCTCGGGAGTCCTCAGCACAGCAGAGCCAGGGACCTGCTGGAGCGGGGCCAGAGGAGCCCCAGCAATGCCCCGAGGGGGGAACCCCTCTGCTGGGAGCCCAGCAGGAGAGAGTTGGGCTGGGGCAGCTGAGAGGAGAAGGCTCCAGCTGGGGAGACCTTATTGCACGTTCCAGTGTCTGAAGGGGGCCCACTTCCAGTGTCTGAAGGGAGGGACTTTTACAAGGGTTTGTAGTGATAGGATGACAGTAAAGGCTTCAAACTGGAAGAGGGTAGGTTTAGATTAGAAATTAGAAAGAATTTGTTCACCATGAGGTTGGTGAGATACTGGAACAGGTTGTCCAAGGTATGCCCCATCTCTCAATATGTTCAAGGTGAGATTGGATGGGGCTTTGAACACCTTGGTCTAGTGGGAGTGGTCCCTGCCCAGGGGGTTGGAACTAGGTGATCTTTAAGGTCCCTTCCAACCCAAACCTGTCTATGACCCTGTGATTCTATGTTCTGCTTCTGTATGGACAGGTCAGTGTAAAAGTCTTGTATTAGACTACAGATAGGATGAAGCTGAAGCTGGCAGAGGTGGTGAAAGAATTTGTGATGCTCGTGCCAGTACTCCAGCCAACATGAGGTGAAGGGTGGTGTACAGTTTCCCCACCTCCCCTTCCTTCCTTTTGGGTCTTCTCCATCCTCCCCTCTCCCTTCCTGCTCAATAATCCTGCCTGCCTGGGATCACAATAGAGCAGCACATCAGATAAAGCAAGGGATTATTTACTTGTTATTATTTTGCTATTAAGTGAAGCACAATATCAAAGTATTCAGTGCATCCACCTGGCTCGTGTGAAATAAAGGAACCTTTTATTCCTTGCCTAATCTTTTGTCTAGCTGAGAATCTGCCACCCACTCAGGAAGCTGTACCATCAGATTGTACCTGTGGTAGCAGATCCTAGGTAGAAGATCCTGTCAGGAGGGAATATGCAGCAGAAACCAAGCATTGCTCATGTGTGACAAAGACTGGCTGGGAAATGGGGAGAGATGATGGGGTTTCTATGTACTTGGAGGAGAGATGGACTCAGGAAGAACCATTTGCTCAAAGAGGGATTGTGGTTTCTTTGGCTTATCTTAATAAATGCATGTGTTCTTGGTGAACACCAAAGGGCAAGGGTCTCATCTGGCTGCTCTACTCACACTTGCACCCCTCCACTTGGTGCCACCTTGGAGCAGATCTTCCCCAACAAAACATTCTGCTGTTTGCCCTTCACATTTGCCCTCTCTTTGGGCATGGGACCAAGATTCCTTGTGTACAAGGGTACCAGAGCCAGCAGCATCGCACCAAGATATAATTTGGCTCGGAGAGTAGAAAAATTACAGGAGTAGAAAGATGACAGGAGTAGAAAAATGACAGGATGTCCCTCTGGCCAACCCTGTGTTCCCTTGGCGGCAGCGAGAGCTCAGGCACCTTCAGTCTAATGCCAGAAGTTTTGCTGTAGAGAGACAGACAAGAGAAGCCTTCAGCTTGCCCTCAGCTTCCAGTTTGCCTGGTCAAAGATGTCCTGAGAAATGAGGAATTGCTGGGGAGGCTGAAGACCACACAGAGATAATCCTTGCCAAAAACACCAGGGTGGAGATTTCCTGTTCCACCCCAAATTCCCCTTTCTTGCTGCACTTTCCCCCCCAGGTTATCCTTGGTGCTTCTGCTGACACCCTCCCCTTGGGCTGACGTCACCCTTTGCCTGTTTGATGCCTCTATGATGCTCATATAAATAAAGAAATTGAGTTTAGGGGCCTGTTCATTTCTAATGTGTTAAAATGATGAGAAAAATATCCACAAACGTAGCATTATTTAATTTTGCAACAGAGCTGGTGGAGAAAAACACTACGACAGATTTTGTAGAGCTCCTCCCCTCCTCTTGGCCTCTCTCCCCCAGGATTTCCTGGAGACCTTTCCTAGGTCAGAGGGTGTGAAGCTTCAGATGGCTCCAAATACGTTGTACAGCAACATGGCAAGTGCTCAGATTGATTTTTCTTGACTAAATTCCCTTGATTTTTTATTTTTCAGGCTTTGGATATCAATTAAAAGAACACTACTCTTTTGTCTTGTGTGTTGCTTTCCTATAAAATAATGAACTGTTTAATACACTAGAGGCAATTTTAAATTATCTAGTTTAATGAGGAAGGTTGTGACGAAGATTTATTACCCTTTCTGATCTGCTAATGTATTTTCCCAACCACCCCAGCAGAGCCAATCACTGTATTTTCATTATACACTCTATTTTCAGGGGTTCATTAGTTGTAGACTAAAAATAACAGCGACAGTCTCGGTCTGAGAGCTAATCCAATTTTTTTAATTGGATACAAAATTTGATCAGACAACTTTCTAATCATAACAGCATCAAGCATCAAGACCCTTCCTGGGTGTTTTGTCCAAATTGAAACTTCATGTGACTCCACATAAAGACCTGACCTAGAAATACAATCACATAACTGCTGCGAAGGACTTCTCCTCAAACCAACCCCCCTCCACAAGCCACGGACTGTATTCTGTTCCAACTGGTTTCCAATAAAAAAAACAAAGGCCTGGCAATGAACCTGCTCAACTGAGACCAACTCAGAGATGCTCTGAACTAGTGGCTGAACATGGGACTTAAGAAATAACTAAATTTTTTTTTAATCCCCCTAAGGAATTAAGAAGAAAAAGATGGAAAATCACAGTCACAGACTGGTTTGGGTTGGCAGGGACCTTTCAACGTCATCCAGTCCAACCCCCTGCAGGGAGCAGGGACAGCCCCAACTAGAACAGGTTGCTCAGAGCCCCGGCCAACCTCACCTGGAATGGTTCCAGGGATCGGGCAGTGACCACCTCTCTGGGCAACCTGGGCCAGGGGCTCACCAACCTCATCATCCAACATTTCTTCCTCTGTCTAGTCTAAATTTCCCTCTTTAAGCTTAAACTCATCAACCCTTGTCCTGTCCCAACAGGCCCTGCTAAAAAGTCTGTCCCCAGCTTTCCTCTAGGCCCCCTGAAGCCCTGGCAGCCTGTTGTGGTTTGAGGCTTGGAATGGGGGCATGGCCTTCCAGCAACTGGGAAGACCCCGGGTGGGGGTGACCCATTGTATTCCCTCCCCTTCCCACACACACTCTGGTAAGAGGCAGGGAGTGGGTTCTAATTTCACTCCTGCCTTGGAGCTCGGAGAGGAAAGTTGTCCTTTCACTCCGTGGGACCCTGGAACCATTTCTGAGGGTTTTGTATATTTTATTTTTTTGTATTTTACTTCATTTTTTTTTCCAAAGTGTCTCTCTCTCTCTCAGGGGGGGAGAGGTGAGTACATAGTTCTGTTCCGTGTGGGTCCTGCCCTGAACCCCTTTTTACACGGAACCAGGACACAG
>NW_008595382.1:3536-15292 GCF_000691845.1 Merops nubicus | reverse complement strand
TGGCGTGCGTGTGCGGACGCCTCCAGAGCTGCCCCAGCACTGCAGGGGGGTCTCCCCAGAGGGGGCAGAGGGGCAGGATCCCCTCCCTGCCCTGCTGGCCCAATAAGATGGAAAAGCTCCCAGATAGCCAACCGAGCCTCCTACCTTGAAGCTAGATTGCAATCTTTCTTACAGTGGTGCCTCCCAGCAATGGCTCTGTGCCATTGGGTTGGAGGACATGACATGAGGCTGCTGCTTTCCCTGCTGCATCATTTTGATCCGCGGGAGCCATGAGTGAAATGAGGAAGACAGAGAGACAGTCAGTTCTGGATTTGACAGGGCTTGCTCTTTGCAAAGCAGCATCACCACCACAGTAGGAGCGGAGAGGTGTGCTGCCTATGGGTCTCACAACGCATCACAAGGGCCAGTTTTCACTGGCTTTGACCCTCTACAGTGACCAGACATTCTTAATGGGCTAATGAGCCTGCTCTGAGTTTTAATTACCTTGTGGCTATGCTGTGGCAAGCATGGGAGCTGTGCTCTCTGACCCAGGCACCCCTCTGACCCGTCCCAACCACGTGCCGCTCAGGGGGTTCTCCCCAGCAATAAACCAGCTGGAGTACCCACACGAGGACATCCTCGGGGTGCTTGGCAGTCTTCCCTCACTTCACCCCACAAGGATCCCCGCAGGAAGGTGTTTCTAATGACCTGCCTGCAGGGGGGTTGGGCTGAGGACGAGTCTTGGCCAGATAACGCAGCGCTCCGACACCCAAGGGGATTTAAAAATGGCTGTAGGGAAGTTATTGCACCTCACGTCAGCCCCACGCTATAGATTTCAGATGCATAAATTATATATTTACGTTCAAAACTCTATTATTCATAGAGTTGAGTAAACAAGTATTGATTTTTACACTGTAGCACTGACGAGTATTTCTAAGGATGCAGACAGAGGCTCTTCTCCCATCCTTGGTAGCTCTGACCTCATCGGTGCTTCCTGAGAGTCCTACTTAACAAGGAGGATCAAGTTTAAAACCAGTTCTCTGCTGCTGCTGGGAAAGGAAATCGATGGGCATTTCTTTCTGAATGGACAACTCTTCCATCTACACCACGTCACGGGCAGCTCATCCTACAGCTGTTTTAGATATTGAACCAGACTCCTACCTTCTGGGAGGAGGCAAAGGCACGCTTCCTGGCTGAATAGAACAGAAAAAGTAATTTTTAAATGTATTTAAAAAGTGATCCTACTGCAGACCTCACACTAAACCTTTTGAGAAAGGTCCTACGTGTCAAGATTCCTCTCTATTAAATATTTCTCTCTGTTAAATGTATGATGCTACCACTCACATTTAGGGGTGGCAGAAAAAAAAACCCTTTAACTGCTTTTTCCAGTACTCTGTTATTTCAGAGGTTAACCAAAATCACTTACTTCATAGCTAACTTTGCTATATTGAATCAATGTACAAGTTCCTTATTGGATTTTTATTGCAGGTAAAATTGACAGACAAAATCACTAGGATATACTTAAAAATGGGAAGGAAATGTACGTTTACAATAAAAAGGTCTCTGAAGGTCTCTTGTTTCATAGGAAGGAAGCTGTCTTTATATTGCATGAACTATAAAAAATGATTAAAACTGAAGAGAGACAGGAAGCTGATAATTTGATTTATCATCTTAATGGCTATGATTCATGAATAAATAATATAATGGTTTATGTCTCTCTTGTAAAAGAAGTAGAGAAGAGCAATTTGTCTAATAAATGACTTCAAAAATTACAGCTGAGTCTTGTTTGCCACATTTGTTCTATTTAAAAAGAATGAGAGAGTATCTTATTTCTTATTACTTACTAGGACATTTGTTGTATTATTTATAAGAGTCAAAAACCTTAACTAAAAGCCACTCATCTCTGACCACAGCCTCCCATTAGCTTTAAATTCAGGAAAGAGAAAAGGATTGATCACTAGATCAATAAATCTAACCTTAGAGCTGACTAAGAGCTTCCTTTAACCTCCTTCCTCCAGCATCCTTTTACAAAATTAAAGTATCCCCCTTTTTAATTATTTAAGAGCATGTCAATTTTACAGCAAGGCCATGTATGACTGCATCATACAAGGATTTCTTCTTTGTACTGGAAACACACTCTCACCTTTAAAAGGAAAGTGCTTAAAATACGATCACTTGTTTATTTTCTTCAAAGCTGGACATGCTACTTATAGATCCACATACCCTGTTCAGCGTGCCCTGGATCTCATCAAGACAAGTGCTGAGAAGAGGAAAATGGAGAAGAAATGTGTGTCCCAGTTATCAGACACACAACCTGCCCCAAAGCCATCGATGATCCTGATGGAGCTTGTGCTGTATTGACGGCGCTGGGCCAACAACCAGCGTTACTACAGAGCTGCAAAAAGTCACTTCAGGCAAGAGCAAACTCCAGAAAACGTCATTAATTGGAAGAATGTTTAAGTTTTTAAAACCATCCTGTAAAAATAGCTCGTATATGTTGTTTGCCCATTGTGCATCAAGAGCTTGACCTTCTCTCCCCCCTTATATTGAACCAATCTATCAAAATCAGATCTTTTTTCTTACCAGAAGCTGTTCACACAGATTCAATATGCTGTGTTTCTACTGTCCTCCTACTGAACCACCTTCAAAACAACACAAACCACATCATGCTGACACAATTCCTGATGCAAAGCTGGTTGGGTGCCCCAAAACAGAGGGTGGCTTTGGCCAGTGTCACCACTAGATTGTGTCCTCACCCAGCCACTGAGCTGCTGTATATTCTTGAGCATGTGTCTTTCTGTATGCAGAATCATAGAATCATTTTGCTTGGAAAAGACCTTTAAGATCATTGAGTCCAACCACTAATGTAACACTACCAAGCCCACCATTAAACTGTGTCCCTAAGCACCTCCTCCTCTATGTGTCTTTTAAATACCTCCAACAATGGTGACTCTACCACTTCCCTGGGCAGCCTGTTCCAGGCCTTGACAACCCTTTTGGGGACAAAGCTTTTCTTGATGTCCAGCCTAAAGCTCCCCTGGTGCAACTTGAGGCCATCTCCTCATCTTATCTCTTGTTCCTTCTCTTGTGTTCTAGACCCTTCACCAGCTTTATTGCCTTTCTTTGGACATGCTCCAGAACCTCAGTGTCTTTCTTTAGTGAGGGGCCCAAATCCAAACAGAGTACTCAAGGTGTGGCCTCACCAGTGCCAAGTACAGGGGAACAACCACTTCCCTTTCCTTGTCTCACATCTAATCTTCATCCTGAAGAACCTGGGATCTCTCACAAGAGCTTGGGCTTAGAAACTGGAAGTTTTTACCCTGCTTCTGAGGCTAATTTTTGAGGGCTTCAACAGTGAACTTTAAGACTTGGTTACCTTTGGCTCACACTTCAGATGCAAGGTGTTATAAACTACTATCAGAGTGAACAGCACTGGTAAGACTGTTAATGACACCAGCAGGAGGAAAACCTTAGGATCATAATTCTTGGCATATTGTAGAACCAGTTAATTTCTACAAGGTTTATTAAAAAAAGAAAAAAAAGAGAAAAAAGGTTACATGGATTTAAGCAAAAAACACCATTTGAGTTCTCGTGGTTTTGTACTGGGTTTACATGGCAAGGTTTTGGTAGAGGAGGGGCTAGAGGGGTGGCTTGTGAGATGCTGCTGAAGCTTCCCCCAGGTCCAACAGAGCCAATGGCAGCTGGCTCCACATGGACCCACTGCTGGACAAGGCCCAGCCCATCAACGATGGTGGTAGCACCTCTGGGAGAATGTATTTAAGAAGTGGGGAAAAAACCTAAACTGAGCAACTGAGCCAGGGTCAACCCACCACAGTTGCATTAAAAAATGTACGTCATGAAACGGATCCTTCCCTCACAGAGACAAAACTCACTGTCATTAGGTACAGATGTCACACAGGTATGAACAACCTGGTCAGATAAAACAAGAAAAAAATATGAACTTCCACAAATCCCCATTCATCAGTATTTTCTCCATATGACTTCTCTAAATAAACGCCATTAACTGGCCCACAGTCCAAAGGCACTATTTTTATGTGCCACACCTTCTCCCACCAACCGTTATATTATATAGGTCTCCTAAAATTGGAGTGCTCAAGACATTTTTGGGGTAAGTGATGCATCGACAGATGTCAGAACAATGTAGGCTGCACACAGAAAGACATGGAAAACACAGCGTTTTGGGGAACTGTACCCCAAAAAAGTTCCCTCATAGCCTTTCATTTCGAAGGGACAAAATCTTTGCTGATTCTGAAGGAGATGGTGACCTTCACTAACTTTCAAAGCAAGTATAAGTTGTGGTTGAAATTTATTTTTTGTGGTCTTGTGATAAAAATAATAATAACGCTGATCTCTATCTAAAATAGGGAGCTTTTTGCCCTAATTAAGTGTTTCTGGAATTTTAATCAAGCAGACTGCAACTGCCCCTGACGTCACTCTGTGAAGGCAGATTTTGAACCAGATCCTATTTCTGCTGAAGCCACACAAATCCCAGGCCACTGTGCCACCATGATGGGCACAGTGTAAAAGAGCAGAGCAAAGATGATCCCTGCTGCTCACTCACTTTGTGCTTAAAAAATGGCAGTGAGGGGAAAAAGAGATTTACTAGGATGAGACTCTGCTTGAATACACTTTATGCAAAAGGCAGTGTCAGTTGAAAGGAAGCAGCACAAGGAGAAGATTACCTTAAAAAAAAAAAAAAAAAGGGTGAATTTTTTCTGGCATCAGTCATACAATTATCCTTTGCACGTGGAGGAGGGAGAATCTCAGCTGGTCTAAGCTGCTCTGAGTATATCACTAAAGCCACGCTGGTTTATAGCAGCTGAGCATTTGTCCTGTAGCATCTTCATCCACGTGTGATACGATAGATTGATGCGTTAGCCTCTTCTCCCTGGAGACTTTGGTTCAAAACCTATTTAAAACAGTGAAAACAAACGGGCTGGTCTCTAAGCAGATGTCTGGAAACCTCTTTTCATCGTCACAGTGAGAGCAGCTGAGTAGAAAGGGTTTGCTCTGCTGGGGGCAAGGGGACAAGGGCAGCAGGTGCCTGGTGGAGTTGCATGGCAAAGCTCTCTTCATAACTCCTGAGTACTCAGCTTGGAGGACAGATTTGATGTGCACAAATCTGCAGGGTTCTGTACAAGGTGAAATTAAAAGATTCAAGTAGAAATATTGCTTTGTCTTTGTCTGCAACCTGGGAGTGAGTCTCTATGGCACTGTGCTCTGCTGCTCCCAGCCTGCACGCTGCCATAACCGCCTGCACACAGGTAATGGCTGATCTTTGATAAGATCTCTTGCATGCACGAAATTAAACACATTCCCAATTCTGCAGGCCTGGGGTCTCCATTCCAAAAGCATTTAAAGAAGACACAAATCTCCCTGTGATGAACTGCGAGGAAACACTGCGGTTGTTGTAGCTACAACTACACAGCACCTCAGGGACTTTCAGCAGAGTAGTTCCAAGCTCAGTTTTGTGAGAGGAGATAAAGCACCTACAAGCGAAGACAACAGAGCCCCAGGTGACTGCTGCACCTCCTGGAGCACACCCCGAGGCCAGCCTGGAAAGCAGCAGATCCACTGAGTCTCACGGGGATTTCACCAATACCTCAGCACTGATCTCCTCTCCACGTAACGTAAGTAATGCTTTCAGGAGCATTATCCATGCCTGGCTTTCCCCTGTGTGGAATTTGGCAGGAGGCCATTCGACCAAATGCTTCACATTGCAAGAAAAATCTGCAGGCTTTTTTTTTTTTTTTTTTTTTGAACCATACTTATTAAAGAAATAACCCTCCTACTAACAAAGTAAGAAAGTTCTTCATCGTGACCTCAGGACCAATCATATGGGATCAGATAGTTCCATCTGCAGATTTTTAAGGAAATTTCTTCCCTCTCACCCTCCCACTCTGTGCCTTACCATTTCAGAAGCAGCAGCTCCCACAGTGAAAACTGGATATTTCATATAATGAAATACTAACACAGAAATAGAGTTACCAAGTCCAAGTCCCATCTATCATAAGTAACTATATCATTATCCCTTCCAGACACTGATCAAATCCCACTTTATGAGTAGTTTGCTTTTTACTGCTATTACACAAAATGAAAAGCTCTTCCAGAGCCCTGCTGCTCTGCTGGTGATGAGCCTCCCTCTCTTCCAACCCAAATCCTTTCACGACCAGTTTCTACATGTTTGTTCCTGCACCGAGTGTTGTCCTTCACTTGAATTTTTTCTCCTCCCTGGTGTTTCATCCCCTGCTGTATTTATAGCAAGATCTTCTCCTCTTTCAAACTTCATTTTGCTAGGAATAGTAATGTTAGAAATAGACTGATGAATTTGCTGTGTTAGACATGGACAGACATACAGAGGCTACAACGCTCATTTTAAAAGAAATGCAGAAAATACAGATGAGTCCATCTTTAGTTAACAGGGCATTATCTCAAACGTGTCAGCAACACAGGTAATTACAATACAAAAGACAAAAGACAGGTCAACTTCAAAACTGATTTTTAGGGGTTTTAGAGCTAAAGACTTGCCATCTATAGAAATACCAGAAAGCCTACCTGAAATTCCATAAAATCTAGCCTGGGAGCAGTACCAAAAGCCCACAATGAATATAATTTGTAAAAAGAAATAAAGCTGGGAAGACTCAAAAGTACATTTGGATAAAAAAGCCTTAGTCGGAGGCTAGTTTGGGTGGTAAATAATCTGCAGAAAAAAGGGGGAAAAAAAGAGCTATTAAAAAACCTAGAAGAAGGAAGAAAGACCAAACATACTACTTGTCTGTGCAGAGACAATCTAATTCTTTCACAAAAATATTTTCTAGCTTTGCTGCTCTGGTACATCAATCCTGAGTACTCTAACTTTGGACTTATAGTGATATTCCTTCAGATACAGCTTCACTGAGGGAGGAACGGGAAGGGCATCGATACCATCGTACGTGGTACAGTTGCAGATAACCGTTCTACATATATGTTGAAGGGAAAAAGGAAAAGTCCTGTTCAGTGGAGTGGATAAAAGGGGTTCAAAGAACATACAGGAACTTGGGTCTTTGTAGTGCTCTAGGAGTCCTGTGATGTCAGGAGAGTGGAAGACACAAGGATCGTGGGCGTCGAAGCTGAAGTTGTGATTCCACTGCTCTATCCGGGCGTGGAGGGAACGACTGTAGCGCCTGAAGCTCACAGAAAACAAATAGTCTTCTTGGGCAGAATCTCGCAACAGGAACGTGCCCTCTGGCTTCCCTTCCAGCAGTGCCTCAGCTGCGTATTTATCCATCACTCCCCAGTAGCAGGGATTGTTATTGATCTGGAGGAGGTCTGGGACTAGGCAGTGGACATAATCAATCTGCGTGTGGTATTTCGGGGGGGTCTCCATCCGTAGCAGCTCATCGTCTGTTTCCCACTTGGGCTTGTTCCTTTTTCTAGAACTTGTGCACAGTGTTATAACCTCGTCGTCAGAGTCCATGTCGCTCTCATCTCTACTGCTTCTCACCACCTTACCTGTGACCAGCTCAGACCTCGAATCACTGCTGTCGGGGAAATCACAGGACTGGGAGGGAGAGTCCGTTCCTCCGCTGGCGCTCTCCTCGTCTCGCAGCTGATCCTCCCTCTCCTCGTGCTGGGATAAATCACTAATGATCCAGTCTTCTGATTTTGGACTTATAGGGGCCGTGTGCCTCTTGATGAGGTGCCAGCGGAAGGCGAGCTCCGAGCGCGGAGGGAAAGGACACTTATCTAGCATTAACTCACTGATATGGATCTTCCTTTTCGAGGGCAGCCCTGAGGCGTGCCGGCTGCCACAGTTCTTTATGGGAAAGCACTGACCCACGGCATCCTGCAGCTTCTGTTTGAGGGACCTACCCAAAAACCTGTGACCGCACGAGCGGTCTAGATCCAGCTCGATAGATGAGCAGCTGTATTTCCTCTCTTGGCTCCTCAGACTAGCTCCTGATCTTCCTGCAGCACTTGCTGTTTCAGCGTCAGGGCAGTGCTCGCTCTTTTTAGACCAGGAGAGCTTCTTCCCACTCCAGACGTAACCATCCTTTCTGTCCGCGCTTCTGCTCCGGCTGCTCTTGGGTCTCACATCGGCGTTTTTCACAGTGCTCTCCTTGTTTTCTGCCATTTTGACAGCTTTGTTCACAAGCAGCCAGAAATCCCACTGTGCTTCTTGTAGGGTTCTTCCCCGTAAGGAAGCTTCCTCGAGGCACTTTCTGGAAATATCTAAGGAGAAAGAAGACAGCGCTAAGTTAACTGTTACGCACCCACAAGACCAACGCAGGCGTACACAGGACAGTAGTGGCAATTCATTGCTAACCTTATGAAAATAATAAAGTCAAGATTAATTCACTTGAACACCCCACAAATACCAGCTTGATCCCAGTCAAGGCTCTCCTAACCCTCCCTTGGGAAAACATCCTCCAGAATAAACCATCTTAGGTGTTTTTAGAGCATCCGTTCTGCCTGTGCAGCAGAGCAGAGAGGTTTAGGTGCTGGCGAGTCTATTGTGCTAGGGTCCACTTTAAAGGGAGGCACTTCACACTGCAGGTGATATTGCTGTAGCTGTTTATTGAGCAAATTCTGCAGCTCTTCCAAATAACCTTTCAAGAAGGAACAAGCCAGAACAGAAACAACTAGGTCAGAGTACAAAGAGCTACTGTACCTAGATGATACGCCTGTTTGCTACTAATCCACAGGGTGGGATGACAGAGATCTTTTTCTTAACTGACACTTTTGGGTCACTTTCTGGGTAAAAAACCCCATAATTTAAATTATATCAGTCACAGATTCCGTCAATTTCTGAAAGCTGTTTTCCTCTGCCTTTTCAAACAGAGCTAGAAAATACTGAGCCCCTAAGGGATTGAAATATCTGGGGCTTTACATATTGAAAAGGATTAAAACAAATCCAGTCGCTTACTAAAAGCAATTTTAAAAGGCTGTGAAAGATGGAACTGCTTATTACTCATTAGAGAAGAAAGTTTACATTATTAAAAATCAGTGTTGCTCAGAGACCTATGGTTGCTGATTTCATTCCCTTTTGTTTCCAACAGTGTATTGAACTCTCAAACAGATAAGAGGTTTCCTTTTGAATGCTGCGCTTTGAAAAAGAATTTTAAAAAAATCCTCTTTTGATGACTTAGTTGAAAGTAGAGCAGAATTTTTTCAAGATGCATAGATAGCAGCACGTTCTGTATGTTGTAGTCTCCCCAGGCAGGGCAGAATGCAGAAATATTTCCCATCGCATACCACAATGCTATTGGACCAGAACGATCTACAGCTCCTCTGTTCCACTGAAATTTTTTTGGCTTCGTTGTGTTGGTTTTGGTTGGTTTGTTTTTTTTTTTATAAAACTAATTGACGTGGTAAATACTAAGCAAGGAAAAGAAAAGGGCATCCACTTCCTCTCTCCATTCAATCCATTCTCATCATCGGGATTAGCCAGCATGACACAACCTCTCTGCGGTCCCCCGGGGCTGTGCAGGCTGAGTTCTACCCTCTGCTTTCAGCAGAAGAATAAGGCTGCTGTGCCAAAAGGCTTCCACACAATCTGTGGGCCAAATGCAGCCCAGATGGAACCTTCACCCAGGAATTCTGGATGTTGCCTTCCTTATTTACAGCCCACAAACCTGAGGGCTGTGGGCGAAAGGAAAAGGGAAGGAAAGGGAGGAGATGCAGAAATGCAGAATGAGTAAAATAGGTTAAATATTGAAAATATGTTGGAAAAAAATGGCATTAAAGCAAGCTAGATGAACAACACCTCACTGGTAGCAAGTGGAGCCACAGATATCCCAGCAATTACAAATCAAAGATTAAAATAAAGATTTCTTTTTCTTCTCTCAGGATTTTGCAAACCACATTTCAGTGAAAGCACTGCAAGATGCAATGCAGAGAGGAGAAAGGCACCATTTGTACATGAGACCCCAAACACCTTTTATTTAGACCAAGATTGATCGATTGCTTTTGTAACACAGATATTTGTCATCCAGAAACAACTAGAGCAGAGCATTGAATTTTCTCCACGATTAAAAAAGAGGAAGAAAAGCAATTGCATCTACCCTGGTGATAATCTGGAGCGACTGCTGAAGACAAAAAGTTCCTCTAGATTCATCCTGTGGTGAAATACATGAACTCTCTCTATATGGGATTTTTAATTGGACAGAGAGATACCATTGAGGTTGCAAAGTCAACTACTTAGAAATTAGGATACGACAGTTTTTAATTGCTTTTGAAACCTTCAATTATTTCATTTTGCACATCCAGCCCATCTAAAGAATAAGAATATGCAGATTATGGGCTTTTAATTAAAAACTGCAAAATGTACAAGACCCAGAAGTGCTGAAAAGGCACCATTATCACCTGACTTCACCCTTGCAACTGAAATAATCTCAGTACTTCAAATCATTTCTGGGTTATTGTTGTATTTAACTGTAAAGCCACCATCTATCTTGTACCTTTCTTCTCTCGTGAATCATTAGTGGTACCTGAACCCTGAAACTTAAACTGGAGAACCAGCACGTGATGCTGTGAGACACGCACCATTAGCCACGCACACAAAGCTGCTTCCCTGGGGTTTGGAGGCTGCTGGGACCCAGGCACCACTTCTGCCACGTCAGGGCAGTAAGTGCTACTCAGACAGAATGCTAGACCCATGGAAAAGAGCTTGGAATAAGTAAAAAAAAAAAAAAAAAAAAAGGATGTCACCCTACTAAAGCCAGGTTTGAACGTGGCCTTGCAAAGGAAGAGTAAAGAACAGTTCAGTGACCCAAGAGACAAAACCTCCATTTCCAAATCACAGAATCATTGAATCATTAAGGCTGGAAAAAACCTCTAAGATCATCAAGTCCAACCAGCAACCCAACACTACCATGATCATTAAACCATGTCCTCAAGTGCCACGTCTACACATTTTCCAAACTCCTCCAGGGATGGTGACTCCAGCACCTCCCTGGGCAGCCTGGGCCAATGCCTCACCACTCTGCCAGGAAAGAAATTCTGCCTCAGATCCAATCGATACCTCCCCTGGTGCAACTTCAGCCCACTGCCTCTCGTTCTGTCACTAGTTCCTTGGGAGAAGAGACCAACCCCTATCTCACTCCAGCCTCCTGTCAGGGAGTTGAGAGAAGTGAGGTCTCTCCTCAGTCTCCTATTCTCCAGACTCAACACCCCCAGGTCCCTCAGCCACTCCCCACAAGCCATGTTCCCCAGACCCCTCCCCAGCTTCGTTGCCCTTCTCTGGACCCACTGCAGCCCCTCAAGGTCTTTCTTATCCTGTGGTGCCCAAACCTGACCCCAGTGCTGGAGCTGTGGCCTCCACAGTGCTGAGTCCACGGACATAACCACTTCCCTCCTTCTGCTGGACATACTAATTTTGAGCTGGGCCAGGATGCTGGTGGCCTTCTTGGCCACCCAGGCACCCCATTGGCTCAAATGTGCTACAAATGTCCATGTATCACAGACAAGCTGCCTTCTGAAGCACAGGAGCCACAGCCTATTTTGGTCCCCAGATCCCACCATCTGACATTACAAGTGGTCACGCCTTCGTGGCCTTCCGAATCTGTGATTCACAGCTCCACCTCTAAAGTGGGGACCAAAAATAATTTGGGTGCCAGAAAGAAAGAGCCATAAAGGGCAGTGAGGGGTTCAGTGCTGAATTATCACTTCAGGCTATCCACCTAATGCAGCTCTTCCTTTCACTGCGAGCATCCAAGGGAAATTCCGTGTACCATCCATTAACGGCTGGAGCATGACTGAAGAGCAGGAGAGGAGGG
>NW_008595382.1:0-3515 GCF_000691845.1 Merops nubicus | reverse complement strand
CCCTACAGGGCAAGGTTAAATGGAGGAGTCCAGCACTGTGCAGCCTACACGCATTGTTTCTGAGACCCTTTTGGTAGAGGTAATTACCCTCCTGCCTACAAAAGCCACCCTGGACGCGGGGACACCTCGAGCACCTCCAGGCAGAGCTGACAAAACCTGAAACTCTTCCACAAGGCAAAAAGCAAGCAACGCGCAGGGAATAAGCAGAGGTCACTCTGGGCTACAGGATCCAGCCTGTAGTTCAAGGTTACCCAGTGCTGCCCCAGCTCACAGCCCCTGTGGACAGGCAGGGAGCCGGGTGGGGTTTGTTGCTGGTTTTAGGGGGTGCAGAGCTCTCTCCTGAAGTGGGGCTCTTGCTGGGCTGTAGAGCAGGGGGTGCAGACGGCTCCACAAGACGCTTTTTCTTTCCTGTTTTTGCCTCCAACACTAAGGCTTCAAGCCCAAAATAAAAGCAGTATCCAGGGGCTATTTGGAGGCAATAACAGCACGACCTAGCCAGAGGTAGGCTGCACTCAGTAACTGTGATAAAGCAGTTACAGCCTCACTGTATGTCTGCTTAAATCAGCAGCAATCATCCCATAACTCCAACAGGGGAACTGAAACCATAAGCATAGACAGACCTTTTCTTTAGCTTTTTCTTTCCTGTTTTTGCCTCCAACACTAAGGCTTCAAGCCCAAAATAAAAGCAGTATCCAGGGGCTATTTGGAGGCAATAACAGCACGACCTAGCCAGAGGTAGGCTGCACTCAGTAACTGTGATAAAGCAGTTACAGCCTCACTGTATGTCTGCTTAAATCAGCAGACATTTTCTTTATTATTATTCAATAAACACTGAGTTGCTTCAACTAGGTATTTAAATTCCATGCCTCTAGCCCAGTACCTGCAAGTCCTCTTCATCAAGCTTCCTCCCTTTTGGCATCATGGAGAAATAGAATACAGTGTGTAGGATTTAAAAGTTGGAAATCAGTAAAATCAGAAAGCAGAAATACAGAACTATCAGCAAAACACTGTCTGGAACAGACATGGGGGTCTCCAGCCCACCCTCCCTCTTGGAGCAGGACCACCTTGGAGCAGGTGCAGGCCCAGGAGCCATGGGATGGTCTGGCCACAGCCTGAACACCTCCGAGGATGGAGGTCCCACCATCCCATAGCATGGTCTGACCACGACCTGAAAACCTCCAAGGATGGAGGTTCCACCACCTCTTTGGTGCTCCCATGCCGCACAACCCTCCCAGTGAAGGAATTACTTTGAACATTTCCTGTCCAAGTGCCCAAAAGCCAAAGTGTCGCTGTGTTATGCCTTTAACAAAACAAGAAAAGGAGACTCGGACAAAGAACAATAAATCAATGTTGGAATTGTTATAGAAGTTGATATTCTTCTAGAGCTGGTAAAACCCTGAGAAAGAAGGAGCAGCTGCAATAAACTGGAGTACTTTTTGTTTTTTCTTTCAACTTGTATATAAGTTATTTAAAAAAAAGTCTCACTAGTCACATGCTGTTTTCATTAATTTCACCCAATTAGATTTTGGCCATAAGACCTCATTTTAAAACCTGACCTTCCAATGAAGCTGAGCCGTTATGGACTTATTTTGGAGAAAAGCCCAACCTATTAAGGATAACATTAAGTCTCAATTCCTCTGTCTTAACTTATTTATCTTCAGTTCTGACTACGTTTATTTTGATCTATGATACCATGCAAAAATACCTCAGCTTGATTCCCAAAGCCTTTCTGGCAAATTAAAGCAATAACCACACACAGAGAAAAAAAAAATGACTGTTGGAGGATACCAATGATACTTTTACCTTGGAAATACCTTTGATTTGTGTTGGGATTGTATATCCCCAGAACTATAGGAGTGGGGCGTGGGGCCATGCCCACCTCACCCCAACACTGGGGCTGTTTTATTCACACCCAGGAGGTGGAGGTGATCTGGGAGCAGGTGCTAAAGGTGAGGGCTACGTGTGTCTACTGCTTTAACGAACCTCTGCTCATGTGCCGAAGCAGCGCCTGGCAAACCGCAGCAGCATTAAATCACCAAAGGCTTTATGGTCCATGACCAACACTTGGTGCTCCACCCAGAAACTGAACAGGAGAGCAGCCTGATCCTCAGCTCCCGCCCCGCAGCTTACACCTATTAATCAAGTCAGCAGCAGGTTGAGCTCCGGACCGGATTTAAAGAGTAACTTTGCTTTTGATGCCATGCCACTTGGGATGGGACAAAGCCAGAGAGCCTGCAGTCCCTTGGCCAGGTGACCACAGGATCCCCCAACCCCCTGAAAAACCTCCCTCCAGTTTTATCATTCTGTTCAAAGAGTTATTCCCACAGGCAGCGCCTCCAAACAACGAATTTTGTCGTTGCATAGAACCAAACTTCAAACAGCTTTTATACTGTAGATGTAAAATATTGTATAAGAGTTTCTGCACATTAAAATAATAAAGATAAATACAGTTGACATGCATTTGTCTCCGTCCCAGGCAGCAGCTTGCAGCAAGAGTAAGAATAGCTTGGTCTTCCCACTCATCTGATTTTTTGCTCGAATCATTTTGCTAGAACACGTTATCCTCACCAGAAATCACGATTTACTGAAATATGTCAGGATACACCCATGGAAAACATGTCTCCACATAGCTTCCACAAAGGTTTAATAATAAAATCTGGGCATATTATTATTTTTCCTTTAAAAAAGAAGCGTGCCTGCTATGTGGTTCTGTCACTTATTCATTCATGAAAGTACCAACAATGTGACTGTTGCAGGGAGCCCGACCACATTTCCAAAGTAAATAAATCACTCTGCTCACCCCAACCACCGATAACTCCGCCACAGAGCAAAAAGCTTTTGCCTGGAAGCAATTTTTCTTAGAAGCAGGAATAGACTGGGCCAGATCATTAAAGCTATATAAAAAGGAAAACAGAGAACTCCTGGGGGTTTTGTCTCTTTATGGCAGGTATGTCGAGCTGTAACATCTTTTGCCCTTCAAGAACTAAACCACGCTGCTTTCTTCTGATTTTTCAGCACATGAAAGCTCAATGATTTTTGCAGTGCCATCCCCACCTGCCCAACTACAACCGCTGTCGACTTGTATCTAGCACACGCATCGGGATGCCCCTGATTAGAGCATAATTCCGTAATTACCAGAACGATCTCCAAATAGGTTTGTTCCTGAAGCCTTCACTGGGGCCAGAACATTTCCCTGCAACAGGGAGGATTTTGGCTAAGCGGGGAGGTGAAGGGTGAAAAACCTTTATTTAAGCTTTCCGTGCCGTTGTTGAGGGGCTGCCATGAAATAGATGCATAGAAGTAGGCACAGTAAATACAGACACACTCTGTACATTCGGATAGCCACAGCGGGTGTGCACCCACACCCCGGGTTTCGCAGGAAAACCCCAACACCCACCGAGGACCGAGCCCAGCCCGGGGACAGGGGCGCGGACCCCGCCACCCCCCGACCCCGACTTACGGTCGTGTTCCCCGGGGAAGCGCTCGCCGCCCGGTCGGTGCTCAGTCGGGCAGGG
>NW_008595381.1:0-3984 GCF_000691845.1 Merops nubicus | reverse complement strand
CTGCCGCCGAGCGGAGCTGCCTGATGCGGTCTAAGGGATGCTGGCGTCAGGAGAGCTTTCAGGAGGTGTTTTAGAGATACTTTTTCGTCACAATTAAAGTTTCATTCGAAGAAATCTCTCTGTAAAGAAGACACTCTAGCAGAAAGATTAACTCCGTGGGGCAGAATGTCAGATGAGGCTCATTGCCCTGCACCCCTCTGGGCTCCAGACACGATTTGTCGTCATTATCTCACAGTGCTGCCCAGGTCGTGGTCCCATTGTGGTGGCTTTCACAGGAACATGTAGGAAGAGGGGTGCCTGCCAAGAGGGTTTCTGGCAGAAACTGAGAAAACAGGGTAGGGTAAAAGCCATGACCATATAAATCTCAAGCAAAGCCGCACCCAAACATCTGCTGTTACTGTCAGCTCAGATTTGAGCTTTCTTCACTCTTCAGGTAGAGGCCTGTGACTTGTTACACCAAACATGGCAATTTCTCAGAATCACAGAATGTTAAGTGTTGGAAGGGACCTTGAAAGATCATCTAGTTCAACCCCCTGCCAGAGCAGGACCACCTAGAGCAGGTCACATAGGAATGTGTTCAGGTAGGTTTTAAATGTCTTCAGAGAAGAATACTCCACAACCCGCTCTGGGCCGCCTGTTCCAGTGCTCTGTCACCCTCAAAGTGAAGTTTTGCCTTACATTTCTGCAGAACCTCTTTATGTTCCACCTTGCAACTGTTGCCCCTTGTCCTATCATTGAACATCACAGAGTACAACCTGGCTCCATTCTCCTGACACTTGCGCTTTACATATTTATAAACATTAATGAGGCCACCCCTCAGCCTCCTCTACTCCAAGCTAAAGAGACACAGCTCCCTCACCCTTCCATCATACGGGAGATGCTCCACTGCCTTAATCGTCTGTGTGGCTTTGTGGCTTTGCGCTGGACCCTTTCAAGCACTCACGTGTCCTTGAACTGAGGGGCCCAGAACTGAACACGATATTCCAGATGAGGTCTCACTAGGGCAGAGTAGAGGGGGAGGAGAACCTCTCTCGACCTACTATCCACACCCCTTCTAATACACCCCAGGATGCCATTGGCCTTCTTGGCCATGAGAGCACATTGCTGGCTCATGGTCACCCTGCTGTCCACCAGGACCCCCAGATCCCTTTCCTCTGTGCTACTCTCTAACAGGTCAGTCCTCAGCCTATACTGATACATGGGAATATCCTTTCTCAGATGCAAGACTCTACACTTGCCCTTGTTGCATTTCATTAGATTTCTCTCTGCCTAACTCTCCAGCCTGTCCAGGTCACACCAGATGGCAGCACAGCCTTCTGGTGGGTCAGCCACTCCTCCCAGTTTTGTATCATCAGCAAACTTGCTGACAGTGCACTCTGTTCCCTCATCCAGGTCACTGATGAATATATTGAATAGTACTGGCCCCAGTACTGGCCCCTGAGGGACTCCACTAGATACAGGCCTCCAGCTAGACTCTTCCCCATTGACCACAACTCTCTGACTTCTTTCCTTCCACCAGTTCACAATCCACTTCACTACCTGACATCCAGACCACACTTTCTCAGTTTAGCTGTGAGGATGCTGTGGGAGCCTGTCAAATGCTTTACTGAAATCAAGATAAACCACATTCACTGCACTACCATCTTCTATCCACCTGGTTATTTCTTCATAGAAGGCTATCAGGTTGGTCAAATATGACTTCCCCTTGGTATAACCATGGTGACTGCTCCTAATGACCTTCTTGTCTGTGATATGCCTAGAGACAGCACCAAGGATAAGTTCAGTCATCACCTTTCCAGGGATGGGAGTGAGGCTGACCAGTCTGTAGTTACCCCGGTCCTCCTTCTTGCCCTTTTTGAAGACTGGAGTGACATGTGCTTTCCTCCAGTCCTCAGGCACCTCCCCTGCTCTCCATGACTTACTAAAGATGGTGAAGAGTGGTCTAGCAATGACTTCCACCAGCTCCCTCAGCACTCACAGGTTCATCCCATCGGGGCCCATGTACTTATGTACATCCAGACTGCTCAGTGGATCCCTAACCCAGTCCTCATCAACCAAGGAAAATTCCTCCTCTATCCTGACTTCATCTGGGGCCTCAGGGGTCTTGGGCTCCCGAGGACAGTCTCCAGCAATATAGACAGAGGCAAAGAAGACATTCAGTAACTCCACCTTCTCTGTATCTTCTGTCACCAGGGCACCCGTCTCATTCAACAGCGGGCTTACATTGCCTCTAGTGTTAGTTTTGTCTGCAGTGTATCTGAAGAAGCCCTTTCTGTTATCCTTGACCTCCCTTGCAAGGTTTAAATCCAAGGAGACCTTAGCTTTCCTAGTTGCCTCCCTACATCCTTCTGGTCCACATTCTCGCTTACAGCAAATATTGACTTTTTTGAAAGCTTTTAAAAAGATGCTAAACCAACCTTTGGTGGTTTTGGGTGGATGGATCTTTTCAGCTGCACAGATCAACTACCAGGCTGGATGCTGTGTGATCGTGAGGGCTGCCGTAATGCCAATGCACCGCACAAAAGGTACACTGTAGACTCAGGAGCTCTTCATCCAGTTCCCAACACAACCATCAGGCTCCTCCATGGTCCTGCATTACGCTAAGCGTGTCCCCTCCCCAGTGTCAAATGTAAATGTCATGTCTATTTATCATCTAACCCCTCTGGAGTTTTCATTATCTTATTGGTGCTTTTAGTACAGGACCCCAACCATGTCACCTCTCAGTACTTGGTCACAAAAGTAATAATGAGTGACAGGAAAGGACCAAGAGGGAGGAGAGAAAGAGAACAGGATGATAACTTTGAGTCTTGTGGTTTAACAGGCATAAGTTACATCCCTGTCCTCAGCTTTGTGGTGCAGAGAACATCAGCAATTCCCGTTTCTGCTGCTCTGTCCTGTCTCTGCAGTGGTATCGCCAGTGTCAGCTGGAGTTTCTAATACCAAAAAAAAACCCCAACTAAATTTAAGACTCTAAGTGGGAAAAAAGTCTCTGAACTCACTGTGGGAATGGTCACTGTGATTTTAGAAATTATGTCTTCAATATAGATATCTATAATAGCAAAAATTATTATGATAATGAGGATAATAATTGTTATGGGCATTCAGGGATTATTATAGCTTCAGTAATGAAGTTATTAAAATAATTTGCTGAACAAGCTTAAGGAAGGAGCTCTATTCTACTAAACCCCATCTCAATGTTTTCATTAAATGGGGACCACCAGCTAGCAATTCAGTCAATTTCAGGAAAATCAAGTTAAAAAAAACGACCTTGGAGTGCTGCTACTGTCTTTTAAATTGTTCATCATGTTTCATTTTGCTTATTATGTTCTAATGTTATGTTTTGCAATTACACTCTAATCACATTTCCCTTTATTAAGAAAAGAAAAAGGCCTTAACATTGCTGTGGCAAAGATCCACAGAAGCAATGGAAAAAATTAAGTTCTACCTTTGAGATGTTGGAACATCAGTGCATCCAAAAATCAGAACTATGCAAGCTCACTTCAAAGCAAAGAGTCTGTCACTGCAGAACAAAATCTTGATGCTGCATCTGAAGACTAATATCCATTTTCACCTTCTTTACCCCACTCCTCCCAATCTGTGGCTCCTTCCTACAGTTTTGCTGGAGCACATCACCTCTTGCATTGCTTATGACAGCTCCTCAAACACTACCTTGAGGCCATTCAGTGTACAGCCTGAGAACTTACATTCCTTAGTGATTATTTTAATCAGACCACTTCTGATCTTGGCTTCTTAAAAGGTAACTCCTTTCCCATTTCTCTACAGCCTTCACACTTTCTCCTGAATCACAGGTTGTGATCAACTCCAAGGTCCTATGAAATGCTTCCCTTTTGGTGGATTTATTATCTTGGCAGGTCATCCTTTCTCTAGTATAACCTATTATTTCTTTCTTTGTGTGCTTCTCCACAGAGGTCTTTCATTTTCTTTTACGCTGTTCCCTGTTGTGGTGAGCGGAGCCCGCCCTAG
>NW_008595380.1:22905-31493 GCF_000691845.1 Merops nubicus | reverse complement strand
AACTTCTCCTTTTAGAGCCCACTCCGTGCTCGCCCTCCGCGGAGAGAAACCGAAATGCCCGCGGGATCTGCCTGGTGTCACCCCGCCTTGCTGTTGCTTCTCTCCTCCGCACCCCTGCGGGCAGCTGAGATTTCCTGCAGGAATGAAGACGGGGAGACAGTTGACTGGTAAGTAAATACCATGCAGGGGAGAAATGCTGGGTCAGTAAAAAGCACTGGAGATCAAACTATGTGAAGTAGGTGGATCACTGAGAAGAAATGCCTAGCAATCACTGTTTTAATCCTGCTTGCTTGTGAGTAGTAGCTGAATTTTGCATTTGGAAAACCCAGGACAAGTTATTGAAATATGACTTCATTTCACTCATCCAACCACCCTACCGCCTCATGAGTACCTGCAGAATAATCACCACTTTACACAGCGTTCATGGCTCCTCATCAAAGGGAGCGTAACCTGTGTTCGGGTGCCAAGGCTGCGCTCGCCGGCGGCAGCCCCGGGGGCACCCGGCCTGGGCCAGGAACCTCCTCTGGCTGAGGGAGCCGAGCTGAGCGGTGAAAACGCCTGTGTGTCGTCCTTGGCCTCACCGCTGGAACCCGAGCCGCAGCGTGGCGGGGCTCGGGCCGTTGCTGCGGGGAGGGGTGGGGGGGCTGGGCCTCGGCCCGTTGCTGCGGGGGAGGGGTGAGGGGCATGGGCGGCAGTGTGGGAATGCACCTTCGGACTGAGGAGCGGAGGCTGTTTCCTGCTGTCGCCACCATCCCGCTGCCAGCAGCGAGCCCGAGTTTGGGTATTAAATGATTAATTGGATTAATGTGCTTTGAAGATGAAAAGACGCAGTGTAATTAAGTAATATCCAGCCCAGGTTTAAAAAGTGAAACGAGGGCTCTTAAAAAAAAAAGTGGAAGCTTCCCAAACTTGGATATCAACCCATTTCAAAAGAAAAGTTTGTTTCTTATGGATCAATGATTATTTTGGATGTAGGTGATAAAGAAGTAGGTGTGGTTCTCGTACATCCTTCCCTTGCGCTTCGAGCTGACTGCAGGGAAGGCAGGAGCTCCGCACACCACCGGCAGGCTCCTCAAGCAGGAGCAAACCTGCCTCTGCTCTGTATTAGTGAGCATCAAAGTCATGACAGTCTGGCATATCCTTGTGACTTGTCGCCCTGGCCGAGGCACTTCTGGATCATGTGTTTTCTTCAGGAATCAGACCCTTAGTTGGTGCAACTGCCCAACAATTTAAAGGTACGAGAAATTTAATTTCTCTCCAAACTTGCAGAATGAGTCTGTTTGTGCTAAAGCAAAAAAAACCCAACAAACCAAAACACAAGCAAATAAACAAACAGACAAAAAAAAAAAATTAATTCTCTGAGAAATTCTTTCAAAGCTGTGGCTAGGAGTATTAACCTGTGCCTCTGTGTGAATACCAGTGATGTGGGACCTGTTCCAGATGGGAACCAGGAGGGGTCTACACAGTCAAACCCATGTGCCCATCTGACAAATTCAGCAGGGAGGACAGGGAGGATTTCCTTTACAAAGTGCCATGATCAAATGAAAGAGAAGTTTGCCTATCTGCAGGGGTCATCCTAGTTTATTGACAAGAAGTAGCTTCTGCTGATTCTGGATTTGGTTGCTATGAAGCTGATAGGAGAAGCAGAAGTGAAACTGCTGAAAAATGCTTGACCAAAATATGTTGATGCTCTTTCAAAGAAAGCACTGCAGGTTTTATACTATTAGCAAGAGCTTTATCCAAGTTCCTACTATTTAGTGGTTTCCTCCTGCAGTATTCCATAATTACTCAGTATTAATGCACCCTTTCGTTTGTCACTGAACTGGAAGAATCACTTGCCTTATCTGAGCAGATCCCATCTGCATTCCCCAGCCATGCCTGCAGTTCCTACCCACACGCAGTGTCTGGGCTAGCTAATGTCTGCCCCATGGTTTTATTCCTCTCAGGAGCTCACTCTGCCATCTTCCCTGCACCTTGCTCAGGGGATACCAGAGCAAATGGCCATAGGATCATCTCTTTAAAGAGGGCACAGTCTTTCCTTTATTCATCCAAACTCGTTGTATTCTTTGAGAAGCTTTTCACACAAATAAAAGCCAAAACTCTGCATTCTGAGAAGTGTTGGGTCAAGGACTGAAGCCACAGATGCACGTGTTTAGGGTAGGGGGTGGGGAGAAGAAGTAAAGATGTGATTATGAAGTAAAGGTGTACTTATTTGTAGTAAGTTAGTGTTCAGTCACAAGCAAACAATGTGACAATGCTAATCGGGTATAAGCGGATTTGTTTTTCCTTGGTTCTCAGGAAAACGACTTTCACAAATGCCTAAGCTCTTGAGAAACTTCCTGTGCAGTGAAGACTTTTTTTACAACTTTAATTGCTAATACATTCATCTGGCTTTCTGGAAAGAGCCAAAACATGTATCCACTGGGAACTGGCAAGCAATGTACTGATAGCTCAACTACCGGCATTCCCGTGAGCACACCTGCTAACCTGGGTTTGTCAGGTGCAAGACTCTGAACAGCCCGAGAGCATCGATCTTACAATACATTTCAAAGCACTTTGGAAAGGCTTCATATACTGATTCCCGGATCAGCTCATTCTGCTGTAACTACTGCTATTCCATTTCAAAAAAAGGAACTGTTCCAACTCCTTGTGCATGGACAGCTCCCCCCAGCTTCGCTATATAGATGACTTTCTTCTCTGCTCTGTGATCTGCCATCAGCAACAATTTCTCTTGAGATATTTAAGCAACATGTCTCAGTCAATCAGCAAATGGATTACCAGGATTACCAGTGTGGGGTTCTCTTCTGCCTGTACAAGTACATTTCCCGTGGATTAGTTTCACTAGCAAAGTGGTTCCCTGCCACTTCTTACCTGCTTTTGAAGATGCCTTTTTTGACCAACCTGAGACTAAATCAGCTGGGCAAGTCTTACTCCTCCTGGTACTCTTGAAGGGTTAAGCGCAGTCAGGCTGCATTTTTGGTAAATAGTATAGGACTGAAAATAATACCACTCAGTTCTTATTATTGACATAAATAAATTACTCAAGTACAGCACTCCAAAAAAGCGGCTCAATTAATTATATTGCAATTAATCCCATGGACTTGTGCACCGGGAAAACCTGTTTTCAGGGAGTCATTTACCGACAATATTGAGTATTCCACAATTTTGAAAAGATTTATGTTTCTGGCTGATGGTTTGCAAATATCCAGTCTGCAACAGTTCAGCAGAGTGCAAGTCTGTTATGAAAAGCAGGTTTGGAACAACATTATCACATGACTTTATGTTATTTTGTAGGTTTAATATGTATAAATATAATGTTATGAGTTTTTATAATTGTAATATATAATCTTATCTATTTCATATGAAGTTATATTTACATGATATAGTAATGTATTGGTAAGAGGTGTCCAGTTTGGCCATGAGAATGTCAGACTGAGTTTGGGACCTGAGGTTCTCTACCAGAACTAGGAGCAAAGGGATTTGGCAGCTAAACAGGAATCCAAACCAGGCTACCTCAATTTCTTTTGAGGTACCAGCAGTGGTCTGACCACGGCAACAGGGGTTCGGTGCCGAATCAGCCTCCCCTGCTTGCTGAGAAGCAGAACAAGTTTGTTTGCAGCAGATACTGTACTGCCAAACTGCCGCTGGCTCCTGCACTGGGTCAGCTTGTCAAGGCTGAGAGATGTCCACATTGCAGACTGCTGGCACTGGCCCCCCTCCAGCATAGGCATCACCAGAGTCACCATTCTCTTAAATCCTTCAGGGGGAAGGAGATGCTGATTTGCACATTCAAACAGGATGGGTATAAAAAACCAATTGCTCTTCATTGTTGCAGGTTTGCTCTTTACAAGTTGCCGAAGCATGCCAAAGCAGAGGTTCCCCTGCTGGGGCTGGAATACATGTACATGGATGCCCTGGCTCCGCAGTGGCAGCTCGGTAAATACCTCGTCAACGTGACACAGGGTGCTCTGGGACAAACACTGCAGCAGCTCTACGAGATGTACGAACCCGAGGCAAGTGACGTTTCATTTTCATTTTGTTAGGACACTTACTTGATATTACATGCAAATGAAATGAAACCAGGCAGAATAAGCATGTAGAGGTATGGCCAGACCTGACCGACTAGATCTGCTAAAACACCTCAAGGGGAACATCTTGACAGCTGGATGGATTATCTGAAGTTTTAATTGCAATTAGAAATTATCCTCAAACTTCTAATTTCTAGCCAAGCCTTTCACGTGCCGACAGTATTGCCCATCAAAACTACGAATGTTGGTACATAGTCCCTTTGGCTTCTCTGCAGTTCATGCTGGGCAGTATCTGAAGCTGCAAACTGGCTGTAAACTCAGAGCAGGGCCAGTGGTCACTAGTACAGATATTTGTCCTGAGCCTTCCCATGTGCATGTGTTTTCTTCTCCGTCTCGAATCAAGTCTGGGTTTTGCTCTTCCCCCTGAAATCACTTCAACTGCTTCAGCAGTAATAAGCTGCTTGTTAGGCCTTTTTTTTTTCCCCCCACAGTCAAACACCTCATTTATATTTCTGTGAAGTGATTATAAAATACCACAAGATCTGCCTATAGTTATTTATTTTTACCATCTACACAGTATTCTTGGGAGTCTGGGTGTGTCTTTGCTTTTCAGCTGAATGTTAGTGGTAGGGTGTCATTGATTTCTACGTAGAAGAGATTCCCAGGAGTCAGTCAAATATCGGCTATCGGTCAGATGTACTATTCCAGGTATTGCTGTAATTGTAGTAAACAGTTCACAGACTCAGAGTACATCAGGAAAGGAAGCATGTCCCAAATCCTTTGAAGTTCTTTATTTAGGGGGAATAAGGTGAGTCCATATGCAAATATTTTTGAAAAAAAAAAGGTGTTAATTGCTTCTCCATAAGAACACTAGTCATGTGTTTCTGTGTCATGGGGCCACTATTTTTTCCTTAGCAAATATTTTCATCAGATCTGGTTGCTATACTAGAGAGAGGCACAACCAAAAAAAAAGGGGAGGAACTGCTCTGTAAGCAAGTGCCCACTAAACCCATGTAGACTGTATTAGTAAATGTATTCAGCCTCTTGAGGAAGGGCTACTGAAATGATTGAGAGAACTTCAACTTTATATTAATTGGGACCCTTATGCTGAACCTTCAGGTTTATTTTACTGTAACTTCTGCAGAGATTGTGTCAGCTAACCTGGGAGAAGGATTAGGCTTGTGGTGTTCCTGCAGAGAAGTCCTGAATTCTTTCTTCTGTTCCCAACAGATGTTTCCTTAAATGCTTTCCTTTTACTGAATGCCATGTTTCAGAAACGTGCTTTCTTGCAGAATAACAGCATTGCATATGCGATGTACAACGATGAGGTCCCTGAATCATACTCTGATGGGTGGAAAAGAGGACATACCAAAGGTATGGAGAGAGTCCCAAGCTACTATTGTCTCCTTTCTGAAGTTGTGGATAACATCTACTTGTCTGCTTGCCTATCTGCATATCTGAAATTCCTGCTTAAAGCAAAACTAGAGAATGATTTGCATGATGTGTGGATTGTTGTATATTTACATATGCTCCAGCTTCTGTTTTGGTTTTGCTGTGCCTGTGCTGTGTTGAAGAACTCTTAGTGCTTATGGACCCTTTGTTTTCAAAAGCTGAAACTCCTATAGCTCCTTTCAACTATGATGACATCATCCTGAGCATAGTGGCAACAGCAGTGCAAGGTGTGAAGGGAAAGGCACCTTAAAACCCTCCAAACTCTCTCTCTCTGGGGCAAGAAACTGCTGCTAAGATCATGGAAGCACTAAAGTACGCAGTTAAAGCAAAGCAAGACTTTATATAAGCATGAACTTCGGTGGAGGTCTGAATGTTCCCTTGAGGAAGCAGATGGGGTTTGCCCAGCCTGGCTCTGGGGGGGAGCACGTTTTGCAGGGCTGTATTTCCAGGCTGCACAGCGGGGAGGGCTCCGGAGCCGTGCTCCTCCCCGCAGCACCCTGCGGCGGGGGGAGGCGTATCCCGGCTCTCGGCTGCTCCTCTGGGGAGGAGAATTTGCTGTGGGGAAGAAGACACGGTGTTGACAGAAGCTGTTTCACCTTACACAGTGAATATATAAAGAGAAAGAAAATGAGCAGTGGAGAGAGCATCACAGCCATTAAATCATCAGACTTTTTGAAGACGAAATCGGAGCAGGGAAAGGTTTCGAAAAGATGGTTTTTTCAAATGAAACATGGTGATGGTTTGAGTTAGGCTAGGCAGGGGAGAATTAGTGCAATTTTAATGCAAATTTAGTGTCTCTTATAATTCATTCATCTACTCTAGAGCCAGTTTACTGCAGACACACATTGAAGTGTGGTGTCTGCATCAGCAAGTCCAAAGTAGGATGTAGCTCTACCATCGCAAGGTTTTTTCCTCCTTGATTCATATGCAACAACTTCTTTTGGACAGGATTTCTGCTCTTGGACAAATCACAAGGCTTCTGGGTGATTCACAGCGTGCCCCTGTTCCCTCCCATCCCTGAGGATGGTTATGGATATCCAGCTACTGGGGAATCCTACGGTCAGACGGCCATCTGTATAACCTTCAAATATGACCAGTTCACAGAAATAGGTATGAAAAGCTTCTCCCAGAAAAAAACCCTTTGCTTCATCACACTTCTCTGACTGCTTTCCTTGAGACTCTGCATCAAAAATTGCTTGTTCTTGTCCTTTGTCAGATTGGGAAACCAAGTGGGCCTAGAAACAGTGTTCTTGGCTTCAGTTACATTTACCCAGCTGTTTCCTGTGTGAATGTGGGAAATCCACTCTTCAACTCTATCTCCATCTCCCCGTGGGGACTATTGGGATAATAATAGTCATGAGTGCATATTGAGGGTAAACAGTCCATGCTTATGAAATGCTTTGGAAATATAAAGTAGGATGATTAATCATTTTAAACAATAATAGCTCGTTCAGCTGCAGTTGTCTGCAGTTCTAAAAATGTAAGGCTTGAGCTGAAGTAGTATCCTTGACTCATCAGTAATATCACTTAGAATTTTCCCAGGTACTTTTTACCACATAAAATACCAATACTAAAAATGAAATACCCCAAAATCTATACCTGTGAGATTCAGGATAATCTGACAGTGATAACTGGTACTGAAATCCGGAAAAGGGACTATCAAAAGTCACTACAAGAAGTCATACTGGCATGTTCCTTAACACTTTTCACAATGTTTTTCATTCTTTTCTCAGTTACAAACCTCAACTTATATTAATGAAATGCATATGCTGTGGAAATGGCCAGGGTGGGCACACCCCAGAGCTGTCTAAACCAGGTTCCTTTTTGTGGAAGCAAATCTACACATGTGTCTAGGGAAAGAGGACAAGAGAATGAGACACATACACTAATGCTTTTCCTCTGCGGCCTCCCAGCTTCTGGTAATCTGTGATTCAGGGATTTCCTGAGCCAGAAAGACTGGAAAGTTCCTGATGGGATGGTCTTCCATGAACTCATCTAATAAGCCACTTGTTCCCTTGCTCTTTGCAATATCCATGGCAAGGACTTCTGCAGTTGAGCTGTGCACTGTACAGGAAAGTAAATTTCTTCTGCAAATTCAATCCAGACACTGAAAGTCAAGCTCTGTTCTCCCTAAACCCAAACTAGACCCTTTGGCAGCTCTTCCATTTGAATTTGGATTGGCAACTGTAACTGACTGGAAACTACTCTTGTTAGTATGGGCAGGCTTGGATTTACATGAGCACTGTGACTGCTTAGAAGATTGAAGGTGAGCAGGGGTGGAAGTGACAGTGGACCAAGACCACCGGGCGACAGTTCTACTAAAAACAATGAGGTGCAAGTGGAAAAGCTGAGCGTACTGTCCCAGCCTGTGTCTGTGCTGTAGGGCCAGTTGGAAGGCACAGCAGCAAACATGGGTTTGGCTGCTGAATTTAGATACTTTGAACTCCTCCAGGAGATAGGCTGTGAAGATTAAAGCTTTAGGTTTCCTTTCCATGACAGACCTTTACTCTCTTGATTGTCTCACTTTAAGCCATTTTAATTCTGCAGTTCTGTTCAATTCTTTGGGTTTTTCTCAGACCAACAGATGCTGAGTTATAATCCAGGAATCTACAGCTGTTCCATCCCTAACATCTTCCAAGCTGATCTCTCAAATCTGCAGAAGCTCTGTGCAGGCTCCAGGCTGCCCTCAGTCCCCTTGCGCCACCTCTCCAAGCTCCAGTCAGCTAATGGGGAAACTTTTCTCCACTTTGCAAAGTCACACTTGTTCATAGATGGTAAGAGAACCTGTTGCTCTACCTATTACGCATTTGCAAGCAAGAAAGAAGCACTTAATATATTCTTTGACAATTAGTATTTTCTCTTGAGCAGAAAAAGAAGTTCAGCTTCAGAAAGAAATGCATTGAGGGCAAGGAATGGTGTCCCATCATAATACTCTCTCAGCCCATCAACGCAAAAAGCTGTCTGGTCCTTCAGATGACTTAAGGTGTTTGACAATGGGATTTTCAGAAAATTTCTTTCCTGTTATTCAACAATAACAACAAAGAAAAATGGGTCTTGATCATCTGCTTTCTTTTGTTACAAAGAAGGCTTGAATTTATTTTTTTTTCC
>NW_008595380.1:0-22874 GCF_000691845.1 Merops nubicus | reverse complement strand
CTGATCACTATAACAGGTTTTCCAGGAGAAGGAGGAAAAGTAGAAATGAACTTCTGAAACAAAAGTCGAAATAAGGGAGAGGGTAAAAGCCTCTCTGGCTCACCTTATGCATTGGAACAAAATGAGCCCAGTTTCAGTGATGCTTTTCAGTCCCCTCTTAAATGCAGGAGCATGAAAGACTAATTTTCACCCCCTGTGTTATTTCACAGATATCTACATGGCCTGGATGGCTCAGGAACTGAAGACCGATTTGTTGGCTGAATCCTGGCAGCATTCTGGCAAAAAACTTCCTTCAAATTGCTCTCTTGAGTACCATGTCTACAACATAAACCTGATTGGGACACCATTGAATGCCACCTTTTATTCCATTAATGATCATTCCAAATGGGCTGTTTCAAGGAAACTCAAAGATCAGTGGGTCTGTATCGGAGATTTAAACCGTGCCGCTGAGCAAGCTTGGAGAAGTGGTGGGTTCGTCTGTACACAGAATGAACACATCTACAATGCCTTTAGGCATTTGATAACCCACTATGAAAATTGCACTGATACTTCTACACTGATATAAGGAACCATTCCTCTCAAACAGCACAGCCCCTTGTCATATAGAAAGTAGGTAGGAAGCTCCCGCCGGCTCCTCCCACCACCTGCACTGGAACGGGGCGCTGCTGCAGAAGGCTGCACCAAAGCACTGAAGTCGTGGTGAGCAACTGTGCACAGGCATCCTGGGCAACTTGTGAGTGATGCTGGACGTGGGAGGAACAACAGGAACCTGCCTCATTAGCTGGGTTGTCAGGGCTGGGCAGTTAGCAAGGGAAAAGTACCCCAAAATGCTCCAAAATCGCCCCATGTTTAGGCACTGTTGAGATCAGTCACAACATTTCAGCTCAGTTTGGGCTGAATCTCTTGATGAGCTGACAGAATTAGATACAGACAGAGAGACAAGTAGATCTGTGGACAAGAAGGCTTCATTTTTATGTGATTAATTTTTAGAGAAGAAATGAGATTTAAAGCATTTATAACCAATAGCTTGGGAGTATTTCTAGTGCTTTTATTCATGTACAGCAATCTTATAAACAAATGTCCTAAATATCAATAAACAAAATAAATTCTGAGCAAAAATGGTCTGGTTACAGTCTCTCTCTTCCATCTTTATAGCTATTTGTGGCTGATTACAATGTTTTATGGCTGCCAAAGGAAAAATGGCTACAATTAGGAAAGAAGCTTAAAAAGGTAAGAAAATATTTGAAGGAAGATGTTATCTCAAGTACATTTTCACACTACAGCAAACATAGCTGTTAATTTTCAGTACCTCCAGTCTCAGGCTTAGGACCTGAAGTTTGCATGGACTTGCTATAAAGACAAAGCTAACCTGCAAAATCCTGATACACTCGTGGGTTCAGATTTCAAAAGCGTATTTGTATTTAATATATTTCTGAATATATTTATAGGGTTATATCTCACTTGTATTTTTTTTCCCAAACTGCTAATATAAACTCCAGTTGTCTATCCCACCAGTATTTCTGGTTTGCTGTGCTCGTAGGCCATCCCACTGATTCTCCACAACAGTGTCTTAAAAGGAAGGAGATATGCAGCAATGCCCCACAACTGCACAAAGTTGACAAAGATTTCCTTCCCTTTTCACCCTGAAAAATCAGCTAAACAAGAACATGTACAAAGTACCAGATGAATTTCAGAAAACATCTGTGTGTAATTCTTGAAGAAATAAGAATATAGCTTGCTTAATGAGAATGATGCAGGAATAGATTTCATATTTAGTCAATCTGGATCAAGGGCAAACCCAAGTTTCATAGCTCAGTGAAAATAATGTAGAAAGAAATCTTAGTTATTCTGCACAAAATGAGTCTTTTCCCTGCATATGACCAAATAATATTTGATAAATAATTTGTTTGACAATGTTTTTTCTCTGGTGCTTGTCAAATTGTTTTATGTATATACTTTTCCCTGTTTTACTAGTTGTGGTCAAGCCACACTATTTGTGGCAGTGAAAATTGCCAGTGACACAGAACGCTGAGCAGTGGGAGGTTAAAGAACCACTCTAATAAGCCAGGATAAAATTCCTTTCTCTTGCCCATCTTTTCATGGCAGATACTAACCTAACCTGTCTGAACTCTTACATCTTGCCCATAGCTTTGCATAGGCATGACCTCAATGTACAGGAATGGTGAGAAATCCTTCACCGAAGACAGTGCTGGTGAGGTTCACCATGGTGCATCAGAGGGCACCTGGACCTATGACACAACCTGTATTCCTTGTGGTAGATGCTCAGCCACAGCATTTGTGTCACAGACTTCAAGAGCAAAGAGCCTCCATCCACTGGCTGTCACAAGAATGTTGCCACAGCCATGCTCCCCATGCCAAAAGTCAACAGTTCATCGCTTGACTTTAAGTGCTAATTGCTGTTCTTAATTATTTGATTAATTGATAGCCATCGTTAAGCTTCACAAGACTAGTTACACTATTACTATTTCTCTATACCTGAGACTGGTAGTCTCCGTTTTAGCTGTTACTGAGGAGGCACAAACAGCAGTGGGAAGACAGAGAGAAGCAGTTGTACCGTGCAACATTACAAGCACCTAAATAACCAGGTTGTGCACACACTCAATTCAGTGAGGTAGTGATAAAAAGGCTGCAGTTTTGGTTCTCTTTTTTTTTTTTTTACTCTAAGCAGCTTTAATTCAGTTTTGCTTTCATTATGTAACTTCTGTATTTGCATATTTCTACTACACACATTATGAAATGTGAACAGACCTTTCGTTTCCAAAAAAAGACTGATAATCAATAAGAAAAATCATAGAGATTTTTAAAGGTTTTGCAACTCTCAAGCTTCCTGTGCAAAGGCAAGACTATACGCCGTGTACTTAACCTGACAGCCCTCACAACGTGCCAGTCGTTGGTGTGAAATATTTGGTTTTGCATATTTTATGTATATATATTCATAAAGGTTTTAATTTTTAAATGTGCTTTTCTTTTTCAAAATGCAAAATGCTCAGTAAATATCTGCTTGTCCAAGTGACCCTTTGCTGCCCACTGGGACCCTTTTGACTGGACGGACCTTCTCCTGTGGAAGAGGACATCTGGTGCTACCCCATCTGCAATTTGAGGGGGGACCTGACCAGAAAAGCTGAGCCTGCAAAAGGGCAGATGTCTTGGACCCTGGCATGGACTGGAGAGAAACCTGGTCTCTTGTCTGGAAACCCAGAGTATCTTCTCCTCAGCAGGCAGGTATGGCTATTCTGACCCTTGGGCTCCATTCTAGTTAAGACTAAACATGAACATTTATTATACATGAAAATTGTTTGCCGAAGGAGTAGGAGAGGCCAAAGGCACACATTATTAATCCACTAAACATTACTGTACTGCAGCCAAGTTTGTAACAAACACCACAGCAGGGATAATTGTTTGGTATAAATTGCCTTGTAATCATTTCCACAAGCTGAGACTCGGTCCCAGCATGCCTGACAAGCTTGCAAGGGGCAGGAAATGTAAATACGTCTTCTCAAAATACACGCCTGCCACTCACTCACCCACCAACATACCTCCTACCCTCACTATGGCCACCACCATCCCAAAGCAAGGGCAGAACTCTGTCTCCCCGTCACTGCTCAAAAGAACCCTTGATGACTTTTCTGTAAACCATTGTGTCCCTGAGGATGCTTCTATAACACTGCTAAGTGTGGGTAGTGGTTTGCTGTGGTGGAAGAGTGCAGTTTTACACAGACTTAATGCAAGAGGTCAAAGGATTAGATATTATCCTTACTGGAAAAAAAGTTTTTTTAAAAAAGGAAGACATAAAAACATAAACTGTGTGAAGTTTAGTTCCAGCTGGGCATTTACAGTACTCAAAAACAGGCAGAGGCATTGCAGCCTGAGCCCACTTATAGTGCAGGCTTTCGGGTGGGATTGCTTCTGGTGTCTCTGCAACAACTGAAAATATGCTGAGCCCTCATGATGGGAGTGATGAGCAATGTATTGGAGCATTTCTCAAGGACACCTGGGGCTCCATGCCAGCTGTCTGCCAGCAAGTCAAGGGAGACTTTGGGAGAAATTTCTCCGACTGAGCTGGGAATCTTCCTTTCTCCAAGGCATGCTAACTTAGGCTGGCACTTGGACTTGTCACAGAGGTCTAAATGTGTATTTCTGAACTACAGTAAAGTCTGCCTCGAAGTGTGCTAGACTGCATGTTTTAAAAGTACAGAAGTCCCGCAAAGCCTGTGAGGTTTTGATCACTTCATTGTCAGGAGTGCCCATTCTTCCAGCTGTCCTTGCAAACCACACACGCTTCTCCCCTCTCAGCACACTTTGTGTAGTTTTCTGCTCTTAAAACATGAAGTTTCCAATAAACACATCTAATGTATGTGCTTCTGTCAAACAGAGGTTCCTCAGCTTGCCTGGAGCCTGAAGGGAGAAGCTTATTTTTGTGAAGACATGTGGGCCTCTCTCATGCCTCTCTCCTGTTTAAATATATGCACTCCTGACTCTTCACAGTAATGAAATGCTCAAGAACATCATTGTGAGAATTCATTTGAATGTATCAAAGCATCCTTGGCGTTATTAGCATGGTGACATAATTATCCCCAGAGAAACTTACACCCATACGTTAACGCCCATAAATTATTGTGTGGGTCTCTTTTATACCTTTATTTCCAGTTTCTGGGAAAGATTCATCACTGGGTACCAAGGATATTAATTGCTTCAGAATGTGTAAGCTGCCTATGCCCTGGGTAAAATGTTAGGAGACAGAGCAGTGATGACAGTGTCTTCTAAAAGCTTGGTGTAAACCAAAGTCTAACGCGCTCAGAATGTGACGCAAGAATATAATGCACCTCTTTTATTTCACAAGAGATTTCTTAAAAAGGCAGGAATTTTGAAATGAGAATGAAGATTAACAGGAATTTATGTTAGTGTGGAAAAACCGCTCCTGTAGCAGGGAACAAATTCTTCATAATATGAGACAAAGAACCTGATCTGAAATTTCAAGCTATGGTATCAATATCGCTGTTTTCTAGATCCCCCAACAGCATGAGTATCTTAGCCACATCTGACACTTTTCTATTTAGATTTGAGATCCCAGATTAAAGGCTTAATCAGCTGAATTTGCTTGTAATCCTTATGAATTTGGCATGAGTGTAGTAAAAGAAGCTGCATATGATCTCAGAGATCAGTTGTAGCACTTTAAGTTCTTGATAGGGACTAGCTCAAAGTATAATTTTTAAAATGCAGGCCCACTGTATGCTTACCTTTATGTTTTTTAACTGATTGAATCTGAATATTAAGAGTATGCTATTCTATGTGTCTATTCTACTCAAACTGTTAAATACAAAACTTTAGGACATGAAAAAATATATCTTGCTTTTTATTGACAGCTGTGTTACACTTTTACTAAGTAATTTTATTAAATCCTCTTGATTTTATTTTTTTTTCAGTTGAATTCGTTTGACATTTCTACACATGGTATCTGGTGACTATTCTGATTCTCCTGTAAGAGAGATAAAAGCAAGGAACATTCTTCCTCCCTTTGATCACTTTGCAGCTTGAGAACTGCAGACCGATACTCAGATATTCAAAGCTTTGCTGGAACAGAACACAGTATTTAATGCTGCCTGCTAGAGTGCTGGTGATTGCTACAAGTGGTTCACACTACTTCTGGCATTGCCCAATTTATTAATCATAGAAATTTTGCATGCAAATTAGCCACAGAGCTATGCATCATAATACAGTAACCCTAAAATCTGTCTTCACATGTATTAATGCCTGTAAATAAGCATGTCACATTGCAGCAGAACATTCCAAAACCTGCCAAAAGCTCACTAAAAGCCACATCATCGAGTGTTTTGGTTTTGTTCCTTACTTCTACCTTCCTAAGGTGTGAGAGTATTTAGCTCCAAGGCTTTTTTGTACCTGGTTGTTTTTTTTTTTCAGATTATGCCAACCAAAAATCAGGATTTCTTTTGCTATGGTGCAGTTTTAAAAAGGTACTTTTGCACTATTAGCAGTATGCTTAGCACCACTGCCCACCACTTCATGTTGAGGACTAAAAATGCACTTCTCATCACACATTTCAGGAGCTGTTTCCTTCCCTGCTCTGGAAACTGCTCCATTTCACATACTGACCTTTTAAATCCTGGGCATTGTGCAAAGGAAACCTGCATCTTTGCCCCTCTTGCTTTCTAAGTACTCCCAATATTTCCTTCATGAAAGTCAAGGTGAGAATGAGGTAACAGACAATTTGACATGGAACATTTTTCAAAGAAAGACCACGGAAGAAATGCTGCACAGCAAACAGGGACAATCAGTACACTTGTGTTCCCAGCTGCCCACCAACCTGCCCCTCTCTTTACTGCCAAAGGATCTGGAGAACCAGAGAAATGACAGCCAAGAGAGCTTCCAGGAGAAGTGGAGAAGAGAGAACAAGACAACTGAAGGTGAGTCAGGGCAAAGAAGCAAGGGAAGAGCAGAAGGAACATTGTGATGGACAACACCAGAGTGGTCAGAGACCTGGAGTTTGGTGACAAAGAACCATTAAGAGTTAGTTAACTGTCCAGAAATCCAGGATATTTCATTTGCTATGATAGTTAATTAACATTTATCCATTCTACAGATACGGTCTCCATAGGCTATGCCACAGAGCCATAAAAGTGTACAGCATACACTTATCCAAGTATTAAAAAATAAACAACAAACCAACACCCAGAGAGAAAGCCACTACCTGTTTGTTACCAGACCTACAAGAGGCGGGGCGAGGCAAAGTCAAAAGCATTTTAAAAGTAGGAGGGAGAAATTCATAAGCTAAGCGAAACAGTTAGAACCACACATATTTGAACAACATGATGAACCATTTTTTTTAAAAAGAAGGAAGATACTATTTAAGGTTTAAAGCCAATACAAAAAGACAATAAAAATGAGATGTAGCACATTCACAAGAGTAACTGCAGATCATTTAATTACGGATCATGACACTGAAGCTAGCTTCATTCATTCTTGTGGCACTGAGAGAACTGCAGGCAAAAATGTAAATACAAAAGAGCATAAACAGAACATGAACAGTGATGAGCAAGCTGATGCCTTTAACACTTTGCTCTTGGCATTACTATTACAGATACATACAGCATGTGGCCTGTTATTCTCAGGTAAAAACCAAGCTTAGTTTAGAAACCTCCTAAGTTTTATATTTTCTTCATTTCACCTTTGATCCTGCTTTGCTCTTCAGCACTGGACAAACCACCACCAGTCTAATATAGTTGCTTCTTGCCACATCAAGTCAAAATCAGCAAGCATTCCTCGATATTACTTACTGTCACTTGGCTCATGGTGGCTTGCTGTTTTGTCACCTCCCAGTCTTCGATCTGACAGAGGAATAATGGTAGTATAGAAGCTGTAGCTCTATAAAAAGTGTCATCTTATTATCAGAGGAGGAGCTAGGCGTAAGGGGTTGGCTTCACACATGTAAATGTTTCATAATGTATTTAGTAACATGGCTTTTCCTTTTCCCCCCAGGCAAAAGCTTTAATGAAGGAAAAGGTCTACTGCAACAAAGGAAATGACAGCAAAAATAGAGACAAGGACACATCCTAACCCCATTAATATCAGTGAGAATTTGCCTTCGTCCTCAGTGGGAACAGGACTTCAAAGACGCAGGAACTGCCCATAAAACCTGAAGGATAAAATCTGAGCCTTTTGTGGTCTATAACAGAAGCTGTGTTTAGAGGACAGTAGGGTCATTCCAACACAGTGGAAATGTCCCCAGCAGGAGTCTCACACCCTTGGCTTGACCACAGCCTTGTCCCCGGCACTGCCAGGCTGGCTGTTAGGGCAGATGTTAGACAGGACACAGGCATGGGCAGTGTCTTTGACAGAGGAGCCTCTCTGAGGCAGGACCATGCAGGAGCTGGGCAGACATGAGTCTCCTCTAGGTGAACACTTTCTTCCTGTTCATGGCTTTAGTTTCAGTGCCAAAATCAGGAAAAAGTGATATCCACACCTTTAGAGGGTTTTTTTTGTTGTTTTTTTGTTTGTTTGTTTTTTACATCTCAGTAACGTAAGATATTCTTTCAAAGCCTGTCTTTGGCAGAATGAAGACTGAAAGATGCGTCTCCTCATTCCTGTTTTTTGTATTGTTAGCACTGAAGAAGATGAGTGGTGTGGATAGAAAGAATCTTTTCATTTTCAGATTGATTCAAGATCTCCTTCGAGGACTAAGAACTTGTCCTGGGTATACTCTGCTTGTTAAGTGATGTGAAAAAACAATGTGGGAAAGCCAAGATGAGGGAGCTCATTCCCAAGCATCTTTGCAGGTCTTGTTTTGGTACTGGCACCATACAGCAAAGTAGAAAGTAAAAGAACAGAGGTTCCATTCTCCTGCTAACAGCAGAATTAGTTTCCCTCTCGTTCCTTTGGCTGACTCCTTATGATTCTTCCACTGCTGGGATTGCATAATAAAAACCCAGTATCAAGTCATCGTTTGATAATGTGTGTAATGTACAATCTGGAGAGGCTGTTGCACTCTTGATGGGTGAGTTCATCTGCTCCACGAATACCCAGCTTCTCACAGTCCTATTTTATCTTTTTAAGAAAAAGTTCCCCTGTTCTCATTATTGGTCAGCAAAATAAGTCCGACAACACTGATCCTCTCAAATAAAAAAATTCCAAGTAATGGTAAGAGTTTCATAAAAATGGCCCATGCGAGTGTGTACCCTGACTAAGGCCTCCTCATTAATTTCAAATTATATTTCATGTGGGATCTGCACCACCAGTCCGATGCAGGTAGTATCAGGAGAAAAATAAACATTTTCAGAAAAGCCCCCTTGAAAGAAATATGTTTACCATATGCTAATGTGTCTGGGTACTGTACAGTAATGAGTTTCAGTCCCTGGGTGTAGAGAGATCTGTGGACAACTTTTAAGAAAGCCACAAATATAACTACAAAATATGAGATCATGCTTATTTTCCATACATTAAATATCTTAAGGAAGCCTGTGCTTATAACTGGAAAGTTATAAGGAAATTTCAAAACCTGTGCTTTTTGCAAGTCAGACCTATACTGTATGTCAGTTGGGTTGTTTTGGTTTGTTTTTTTTTTTTGTTTATGTGTTGTTGGGTTTTTTTTGTTTATGTGTTGTTGGTTTTTTTTTGAGAGAGGGCATTGCTCAGGATAGTGCTGGAACAGAAAACTTACAGTTTCAGTATTTTTTACAATAAACCACCATATTTCTTTAATGCTAAATTCCTTTGGTTTTCAGTGCCCTCATTTTTAACAAACAGCATGTATACGATCAGTGTAAGAAATGAGGACCGAAGCATGTGCTTTGCTTTGAAAATCATATTACAATGCTATTTGAGTTTGTGGGCTTAGCTTGGTAGTTGAACTAAAATGAGTGTCAGACAGATAGTGCAACAAAGGTGAAACACAGTATTGCAAATAAGGAAGTAATCTTTATTTCATGGTACCCATCTTCTCGGGGAATGGGAGCCCAGAGCTTTGTGGGATCACGTGACACTCTTAAATGTAATGTTATTAAGCACAACCAATTTGATTAGATGAGTTAAGCCAATGTGTTAAAGGCAAAGTGGAACTAAGCAGCTTCATGGCCCTTGCCACGTGTACCACAAGCAGGCTGTCTTCCCTAAGCAAGGGAAATTTCAAGAGCTAACAGCATCTGAAGCAGTGTAAATTAAATGTAGTACTGTATGAAGCATGACAGTGAGATAACTGAGTAAAAAACCAGAAAAGCCAAACTCTGGACAAATTTATAAATGCAGTGCACAAATTAATATGTATTTGTGCAAAGTATTCAGAAGATAAATAAGTTTCTTCTAAGAGGATGTAGGTGTGGCTACTACAGTGTACCAAAGAGATGAAAAAAAAAAATCCTGTTGATGCTGTGTTCTTGTGTTTGAAGTAATAATTAGAGTCTGGCGTCAAGTTTGAATGATAACTATTACTTTCTTCACACAGGTTTTCTAAGCTTGAGAGACCAGTTTTCAAAAGCTCCCTAGCAAAGCTATTATATGACCAGTATTACTCCATCAGAAGAAACTGTTAATCAGAAATACTGAGGGTGAGTCTTGGTTTTTCAGTACCTTCTCAGGATTTGGCTTCAAAAATGAAAATAGCTTTTCTGACAGTAATCTCTCATAATTACAGCTGAAAATGATGCAATTGGCAAATTCTCAACAACCTTGGGAATTGCACCTAATGCACTCAAAGGTCTTGAAAATATTTCACATGTAGATGTTTTCTGCCAATATTCTCAGTTAGAACTCATGTTTTTGTTCTTAAAGGAAAAACCCCATGCTGTTTACTTTATTGCTGATGCAGTTTTGTATCTGTAACTGCTTTGAATTTTCAGGTTTGAATATTCTCACTGCAGGTGCCCCAGACTGCCAAGTGATTGACTTTCTCTGCAGCTCAGCAGTTTCCCTCCATTGCAGGTCTCAGGTGCCCCAGTTTACTTCATCGTAACTCCAGATGGTGGGTTGTTCTTCTTTAGGCTTATTCAAAAAAAACCTCTCTTGGACTGAAAAGAAAGCACTTATATGAGAACAGCTGCTTGGATTCCGTTCCTTCCAAACTCCCACAGCACTGTGTCCCAGATGCTTAATACTGAAAAGAATTCCAGAAAGTCTTGTATACAGATGTGTGAACAGACTACATATAAGCTTACAGCAACGTGGAGCTACAGCTATGCAGTATTTGCAGTGCAACCGTGGTTTGCTCTGTGCATGGCTGGCCTTTACAACTGGACCATCTCTCATTTCATGTACAAAATCTACAGTTTCCTCAGGTAATGGATAGTTTTGCTAGTTTTTAATCCTTTTATTAAGTATAGAGTCTTCTAGTTTTACTTATTGCTCGTTACCCAACTCTGTCCCAGAACCTTATTCTGTCACGACAGTTTTTTTATTAGCCCTCTGAAATATTATGGTTCTCACATTTGGTCAAGGATATGCAGTTAGTGGCAGAAGTAAGATGTGTGCCTGTGGGTGGAGGGATAAAGAGTATTTACTGTTAACAGATTCAAACTGTTAATTTCCTTCCTTCTGTGGGTTATCTCCCAGTATCCTATAGCAAGTTCTGCTTCTAAACAATTTTTCTGAGTTTAATATATTATAAGTTCCAAGATTATCCTGGCTTCACACTAACCCTTCAGCTATTAAAAAAGCTTTTATTAAAACCTGTTGAAAAGCTTTCACCCTAAGTACATAATTTGGTTTCTGCCACAGTGTCCTCTGCTGGTACTACCCATATGTAATGTCTTTTCCAAATCCTAGTACGTGGAAGTTTGGTTTGAAAGTATGCTGGAACATCCAGTAGCATTGAAGCTTCAGGCAGTGACTGTTAAAACTTCTCAGAAATGTTAAAAAATTACTTAAGTGCTAGAAGGTTCAGGAATCTAACAGGAGATTAAGTGGCACCAAAATGTGGGACAACAAAAAAGTGTAAAGAGGTTTATCTGCTGCAGCTTGCTTTTTGAAACGAGAAAAACTGAAACAATTCGTGAATGCAAACATGAAAGGGACAGCACTTTTCAAGAGTTTTGAATGGCAGAGTTGTGGAGTGTCTGCCCCTTCCTAAGGCAGGGCAGCACCTAGAAATACAGCCAGTAGGTGAGGGTACCAGAACATCATCTTGCCTGAAACAACAAAATTACCTTATTTAATGTCTGCCAATAGGCCTAATGGAATGAGAGATCTTGAGCCCATAGGAAAGCAAATCATTGTGTCCCCAAAGAGATGGACTGCTTCCTCATGAGATGTTGTTAAGGACAGGCTGCTCTCCATAAGGAACTGGAGGAGTGCCCAGAGAAATGACAGCATGGCCAATGAGTGCGGTTTGTCCCTGTCACGGTGGCAGTCTGTTCCCAGGACTACAAAGCAAAATACAGCTGAATGAACAAGAACAAAATTTAAAATATGAGCCTCAGCCTGGATAAAAGCCTGGAAAATTATACACTTAGTGGTAAAAAAATGTAGAATTATGTGCTAAAAATCCTCAACAGAGACCTCAAAGAGGCTACAATCATCTGAGCGGCATATTCTAGTTAAGTTTTAAAAAAGTACAACAGAACTTGGTCTTGATAAATAACTTGTGTGCAGGCTCCAAAGCAGTTTTGTTTGGATCCCCAGCAGCTCCGTCACTGGAGCTCTCACCAATCCTGTGGTTGGCATCGTATCCACAATATCAGCCTTGCAGGTTGTGTCACAAGATAATGATGCAACCCTGAGGGGTGAAGGTGGAGGTGCTGGTAGGATGACAAACTTCCACCACCAGCGTACGGTAAGAAATAATTGAGATTAGGTGAGGCTGCAGTCAAAAATGAAACATTAAAAATGCTGTTTATTAACAATCACAGAACCAATTAAACCGAATTTATATAAACTAATTAACAGATTAGAAAACCTTAAGTGACTGTGTGATCTTCTAGTCTGACAACCTGTATAATGGAGAGCAGATTTCGCTGAACTAGTTCAGTTCAGAACTAGATTGTATCATTTAAAGGGAAAAACATCAAATCTTGATAGATATATCAACTGGAAAGTTACCATAATTCTTGGTAAATGGTTAATTATCGGTAACACTCAGTGGCTAATTAATATCAATTAAGATCGCAGGTCTTGAATCTTTGCTAGGGCTAAGCCAGGTGCTTTTTCATAGATATTTACTACACAGAATGGTATGTAAAGGGCCCCTATTATCTTTCCCTTTGATAAGCTAAATAGGTGGAACTCCTTGAACCAAACATTAGAAGAAAGCTATCCTAATCCTTTAATCATGTCTCATGTCTATTCTATGAAATCTAATTTTTCATCACTCTTTTTAAATTTAGGACACAAACCCCATGTACAACATTCCAATTTGCCTCACATCAGTGCCAGATATAGAGGAAGTCTAAACCTCTCTCTTCTTTCTCAATATTTCCTTGCTTGGGCAATCAAGAGTTGCATTCCCTAACGTAATCACCAAGTCAGAGAGGTAGTGATTGTAGTCTGCTAGTCTCCAGCTCATTTTCAGTGACTCTTCTTCCCAGGAAAGGACTTCCTATGAGATTTGCTTGGCCCTCATTTTTCTTTCTAGAATGAATGAAATAAGCGTTATGCTTTTTTATCTGTATAAGGCAAAAATGTTTTCACACAGTTTCGTAGAAGCATAAGGCACATGGGGGACTTACCAGAGGTTGCTGTGAAGTACTTGTAAAGAAGGAGACCGAGGAGAGGACATGTCTCCTTGAGTCCCACTCTGGCACTAGTACTGCACATTTACATTGGAAGCTGAATTGCAGAGGCCCTGACCAGATGCACTGTCAGCAGATGGATACAATCCTGGTATCAGACTGAACACTCTCTTTTCTTTTCAGATGCATTTAAAAGTCTCCTGGTAAAATAAAAAATAAATAAACCATGTCATACCTTCTCTTTCATGAACAATCCCCCACAAATTTAGGAAATAAAATATTTTCCAAATATTGGAAATATAGACAAAGGAAAATATCATCTTAGCTATTATTCCTGGTCATCTTGTATGGTAACTTTTACTGAAACAGTGCTTTTGATTCTGTTCTTTGTCTCCTACAGTAGGGAATAGAGGCTTGGGCATCAGTCTGTGTTGCTTAGAGCACCAAACTTACTGAACCCTGGGACCAAAGAAAAGAGCTCCTGTAACAAAGGGTCAAACTTAAGACCAGGTTTCATGATGGGTTTCATTTCTTCATTCAGTCAAACCCTGTTCATCAGACAGGATTGACTCCAACAAGCTTCTCCAGTAAAATGCTATAAAAGAGGCCGAAATCTAGGCCAGAGCTAGGGATAGTTCTTGGGAAGCCCTCTGGATTTCCTGGAGGGAAAGGTGTGGCTCTGTACGTGGGAAGTAAGCGCCAGTGATTTTCTGTTACTAGTAATTAAGTGCAGCTTGAGTTTCATTAATAAGAGCTACATATGCATACTGGAAAAGAGTTTATCTGTCACTGGTATTATTATAGTTTGCCAGCTAAATGTCTTACAGTGTTCATTACCTTTGTTATTTTGTGATTAGCATTTATAAACGTTTGAAAGCATGTTCATATTTTATCAACGTATAAGGAAAAAAGTTCTGCCAATGAAAGTTTATAATACAAAACAGAAGGAAATCTCCTGGTAAAACTCGAAATTATGCCACCAATCTAATATTTTGGAATTACTTCTTGCACTAGCATTTGTTTTTTTATTAGTTTGATCATTTTGCTTTTGGTGTTGCTCATGATCTCTACCAAATACAGAAATAAGCTTTCCAGAAAGTTATCTTGAGGTGAACAGCTAGCATGAAAATATCAGACTTAAAAGATTTGATAAACCAATTAGGAAAAAACCCACAGTCTTAAAAGGGGAAAGGGACTGGGTAGTCTTAAATAAAAGACATACTGCAATTCTAGTGCATCTTCATGAAAATTTTCCAACACAAACAGGAAAAAAACCTGTAATGTAGCTAAAAATATCTGTTGAATTATTTTAAAAATTCTTTTGTTGCAGTCTCTAGCCACACACTATCTGAATATTATGGCAAATATTCTAAAATTCTTATAAAACTTTTAAGAGGGCTATTTTTTTCTTCATTTTGATGTTTCATAGCATCATAGGTTTTTAGGCCAGCAGAAATTACCATGGTTCTCCAGCCTGACCTTTTACATTGCACAGGTGACAATTAGATCAAGTGATATCTACATAATTTCTGGTGGATCTAGACTGGAAAAAACCACCTTCTTGATTTAAAGATTTCAAGTGACAAGGCTACTTCACAGGCTTATGTATCTAAAATTTTTCCAAGGCTTAGTTAGCCTACAGAATTTTTCTGTTTGGTTTTGGTTTTTAGTCAAAAACATGTCTCTTAGCTCAGCTTTCAAACACTACATCTTTTAAAAGATCTGTCTTCCAGATTGAAGATATCTATGATTGCAATTATTCTCTTCATTTATGTCATACCAGGTGAGTTAGCCCTTATGTGATTCATTGATGGGCTAAAGAGATTAAGCTTTTAATTTTAGTCTCTTCTGTAAGAAGGGTTTCTAGATCCCAAATCAATCATATAGTTCTGCTTAACCAGTTTCTTAATGTTTGTCTCTGTACCAGGCCAAGACATCCTGCTCCACCAACAAAATCCCTATTGCTACAGCGTGCTCCCCACGTTTATCCACCCCAATAGCATTTCTGTGTCCTCTTAATTGCTTCTCTGCACCTCTGCTTTTCACAGTGCAGTCTTCCATCAGATAAGTCACCTACATTTTTCTTTCCTAGAAATACTAGCCTGCAATTAAGCATATTAAAATGCACAGCATTTAAGTTAGCTCATCTTACCAATGATTCTGCTAATGCTGTGGGATAAATCCTTATCACGTATCGCTTCACAACATCTGGCTTTGATGCAAATATTATCTTACGTATTTGTAAACTAATATGTGTTACTAGCCATTTATAAATACTTCAGTCTTATCAATAATGCCAAGCAGAAAATGATCCCAACTATTTTTTCCCAATTTAAAATGTGAAGTATCTACTAAGATATAAAGAGTAATATAGCCAAGCACTGAAATATATTAAAATAGAAAAATATTTAAGCAATAAACTTTGCTTAATTGTCGATAATGAGTGCTGATATCATGGAGTTAAGACTGATGTGCAAGGTGAAGAACAGTTTCACTTGAGGTATTTTACTCTGTAACAAAATAGTTACTTTATTTCTGTAGTAACACCTACAAATTACATTGTAATAATTTCAAAGACGTTGAAAATTCTCAGATATCTGAGGGCAACCTGTAAGCAGAAAAAGAAGCAAAACTATTTGCTCTACCAAGTTCTAGATATTTCAGAGAAATTATTCCACTGCAGAAAAAATACACTGTCATATAAAATAACAGAAAGTCAATAAATAAAGTGAAAACACAAGATGGCATATTCTGAAAACCGTCTGGCTAGAAACGAGTCGTACTCTAATGCTGGATGAAGTCTTTCTTCTTCAGTATGTCAAGGAATGTTGTATTAAAGTAGCCCAAGCTCTGGGTAGTTGCCAGCAGCAGAAAGATACCAGCATTCCTTCTGACAGAGAGGACCACACCCCCCCCACAAAACACCAGTTTTTCTGTATACCCACAAAGCTGAGGAAATGTTGCCATCGACTAACTTCCCTTTGCCAGGACAATTTTTCAGAAAAGGATCGTGACCTCTAGAAGCAGCAAAATGGATTCAGTGAAATACCAGATTGGAAACAGTAGATGCTGCCTCAATGCTTTGCCACAGATAACTGTTGGATAAATGTCTCAAAAAGGCTAACTGGATCAAATTACAATTTTCTTGTTTATACAGATTCTGTTCGGGGAAGTATTCCAGTTTTGTTTTGTTTTTGTTTTGTTTTTTTCTTTCTCTTTCATACAATTAATGTACTATCTAGTTGTTTTAATCTACTAACTAACCAGAAGTGCTGACAGACTTGTAGTAACACTCGTTATTCATCAGGTTTATCTTGCCCAGATTAAGATAATGGCCAGCTATGTCATCTTGATCGGTCCTGTAGGAAGGAATTATTGTAATGTCTGTTATAACTACCTGTTTAAGACTGTGTTGACATCCACACATGAAGTAGCTATAAAGTAATTTTTTTTAAACTCTGATGAGCTTTAGAACAGGACATTCACATGCACCAGACTATGGAATTTCCATGTTCCATGAATAACACCTTTGCAGGTTTTAAGAATACCACATAAAAATTATTCTTTTTTAAATGCTCTCCTTTGCTTCATTTTCCCTTCAGTTACTTAAGGTTTACTCTTTCAGGCTTCCAGAACCTTTTCTTCTTTTTCTTTCTCATATGCACATATACACACGCTCTGAGATGCTGGACGCAGACCATTTGAATGCATCAGTGGTCACTGCTCTTCACATGGTGGAGCACAAGGGCTACACTAAGCTGAATTGCTGCAACTTCAAGAATGGCAGGATGGAAGAGACGTGGAACTACAGGTCTGTCAGTCTCACCTCCATCCCCAGGATGACTGTGGAGCAAATAATCCTGGAAGACAGTTCCAAGTCCCTGAGGGATGCAAAGGTGACTGAGAACAGCTGGTGTAATGTGGCTCTACCAAGGGCAAACCTTTGATGGGAAGACCAGGCTCAGGAGAGGAGGAAGGGCAGTATGTGCTGTTTACCTTGGCTTTAGGGAGGCCTTCAGCATGGTGTCCCACAGTACCCTTACAGGCACACTGTTGAACTAGGGACTGGAAAAATGTACCGTGAGGGGGATGGATAATCGGCCGGGCAGTGGAATGCAATGTATGTTGATTAGCAGTGCAAGGTCCACCAAAAAGGTGTCTAGTTAATAGGGATGGTGTTCCTCAGGGACCCATACAGAGGTCAAAACTCTTAATGATCTTATTAATGACCCAGATGAAGTAACACAGTGCATTCTCAGCAAGTTCTGGTGTGAAAGAGTGCAGCCAGCAGGACTAGGGAGGTGATAGTCCCCCTGTACTTGGCACTGATGAAGCCACACCTCAAGTACTGGGTTCAGTTTTAGGCACCTCAGTACAAGAAAGATATCAAGCTGCTGGAGCAGGTCCAAAGAAGGGCAACCAAGCTGGTGAAGGGTCCAGAGCACAAGTCTTATGAGGAGCAGCTGAGGGAAGTGGGGCTATTTAGTTTGAAGAAAAGGAGGTGCAGGGGAGACCTTATTGCTCCCTACAACCACCTGAGAAGGAGGCTCTAGAGAGGTGGATGCTGGTCTCTTAAGTAACAAGTAATAGGACAAGAGGAAATGGCTTCTAAATTGTGAGAGGGAAGACTTAGGTTGGATATTAGGAAAAATTTCTTCACTGAAAGGGTTGTCAAGCCCTGGAACAGGCTGCCCAGGGAAGTGGTTGAACCACTGTCCCTGGACGTGCTTAAAAGTCATGTAGATATGGTGCTTAGGGACATGGTTTAGCAGTGGTCTTGCTGGATTTAGGTTAATGGTTGGATTCAATGATCTTAAAGGTGTTTTCCAATCTAACTGATTCTATGACAGCCACTGAAGGCAGAGGTATCAATACTTTGGAAGATAAAGGTGCTGTTCAGTCGAGTCTTTGCTTTTTTTTTAGCACTGTTTGATTTCTTAAACCTAGGAGTTTTTACACAAAAGCTAGTAAAACCATGAGGATCATAAAGAAACTCCAAACCAAGGGCTTTACAGAATGAAAACTGACTCAGGAAATTTCATTTGATCTCCTTATTCACCCATAGTACAACAAACACTAATTTCATTTTAGGGACAGACACTAAATCTGCATTCCTCATTTGCCTGGTGCTGAACCTGAGGTATCTGGAGTCTAATACCTAGAATGATCCTGAGCATGGTGAAGTTAATTGTGAACCTAATTGAACATAATTGTGGTTTGAAAATATGGTGCTAAATATTCTCAAAACAGACAGCTTTGTGTGTCTTACTTTGGGCACTCTGAATTAATAGATATATTTGATAAATTTTCTTTTGACAAACTTATTTATTTTTCCTATCTGTATAATGGACATAGTACCTTAAGCAATAAGCACCTTAACATTTGTACACAGCTCAGATACTGTAAAGAAGAGTAACCCAGAAAGGGATATGAAAATAATCAAATTTTTTGTTGCTTATTGGATGAGGACAGGCATTGGAAGCACATAGTAAAAGCTAATGTTCATCCTGAAATGTTAAATAATATCCAACATTATTGAGTGCAATCCCCATTTTATCCACGAGGGAGATTGCCCTAGGTGTCTGAAAATACCAGAATTAAAGACTGTAAACAAGATCCACTAAGGAATGCAAGCCTGCAAGTCCCAAATGAATGATCTTGAAACCTACTCAGGCGGTTCCTGCATAGGCACCTTATAATTTTACTTTGCTCCACTGTGTAATGCCTCCCTGGAGAAACAGCTCTGGGTATGCCCAGCCCTGGAAACAGTCTAGAAAGAGCTCAGCAGTTTAGCATTTATTTGATGCTTATGCCTAGCTGCATGAACAAGAGGCTTTTCTACAGCAGGGATCCCAGAAGGCTTGGTACAATTACATGTAGCAAGCATCACAGGCAGCAACACAATGTGGGCTTTCTCTCCAAAAGTGATGGGATAGGTGTCCATCTTTCACATGACAGCATATTGTGGTGGGCCCATGTTCAACTCTTTCCTCAGTTAAGGAGCTGTGGGCTCAAACACAGATCCCCCTGCCACACAAAGCATCTCCCAACACTGTCTGAATATTCCACCCTGGTGAGACCACACTACCCTTTATTCACTGGGCAAAAAGCTCAACGAGTATCAGGCCAGGAGCACAAAGGGATCCAGACTCTTTAGTCCAGTGAAGAGAGCACACACCTAGAGACTGAGCCTGGTTACAGTCCATTCTCTGCAGCTTCTTTCTGCTTTGCTCTGTAACTTTTTAAAGTAAACTACAGGGAGAATCTTGAGACCTAGACAGGAATCCTACAGTCCTTCCTTTCAGGAAGAGATTGCTCTCAGCCACTAGCTACTTGGTCCAGCATTTTCTGTGTCTTACTCTGCACGCAATAATAGCTTCATCTGGAAGAATAAAGACAGTTCCCACCTCTGAAAAACCTGGAGGTTTGTGGTTTGACTGTTCCATTGAAAGGAAAGATGTTATTCTCCTTGTGCAGAGGCTGGAAAGTCCTGTCTTCTGTATCAAATGTGAATACTTTAATGTTGGAACTACCAGTTAAGGAAAGCTACTATCACTAACTTTGCTGCAGTGTTAGACATCTAATCCTTGAGAATGCCTACCGGAGCGGCTGCAAGCAAGAGTGTGAAGAACATCTCTTTTGAGGAGCCTGGTAAGACTCAGACATGATCAAAGCTGTACTAATTGCACTGCAGTCTCAAGGCTGAGGTGCTTACAGGCATAACAAAACCCAGACCTTTGGGGTACAACTTTGTTATCCACACAACACCCCAAAGGGTTAGGAGGACTAGCTTTGAGTCGAGAATAAAAAGAGTATGCGCTTGTCTTCAGCAGTCTGCTCCTGGCCGCTAGCCCTGGTGAACAAAGGGTGCCTGCTGCAACAGCACGCAGCTGTACTGCAAGGCCCCAGCTCCTGCTTCTGCTCCACATTGCCTTGTGCTGTGTAAATGTACGAGCCCCTCCGGCTTAGCCTGACCATCAGTACATAGCACTAATTTGAACGCTTTAGATACCTTCTCTGCTACCAACAGTTCAGAGAGCCTAGGGTTCGCTGCAGAATGTTTTGAGGGCCATAAATGTGGACCTTATTAAAGCTAGCCCTTGAGGGAGCATTGAGCCACCTCACTTCTTACTCATGTTTTGTTGTGACCTCGTGTTCCTTGTATTTCCTCCCTCCTCTCTCCTCACCAGATTTAGATCCAGGAAGATACTGTTTCTAACTCTATAACCTGGGGGATTTTTGTCCTAGAGGAAAGTCACTTTTCCCTTGTCCTCTACTAGCACACCAAGAATCCTTAGAACTGAGTCATTACTTTACAGAAACTGTGTTTATGGATCTTGTGATCTTGCAATGACTGTTACCTGTTGCCGGTTACCTGTTTCAACCACAACCAGAAAGAATGCTGGCACACCAATTCCAAGGGGAATTGCTTTTCAAAATTAACAAGGCAATGTAACTACAGTCAAAATGAATCAATTTTAAAATAAATACAACATATTTTTGTTCTCTTTTTCAAATGAAAAACAGTATTCTGTGGCAAGAAAGAAAGAAACCTGTAGAGCATACCTCTCTTCCAATAGAGACAAAGGTTTGTTTGGAGCACTGCGGTTTCTGGGCTATTTTGTTCAATACAATGAATATTGAAGACAAGTGGTATATTCCCTCTACCTTCAGGTCATGATATTAAGGGAAAACAAAACAAGAAAATAACAAAATGTTGGTTATTACTTTTTTTTTTAGTCATCTTTCTAACAAATTCTTGAATCTACAGACACCATATCCCCTTTTCTCATCTCCTTCTGTAAATGTTTTCTAACTTAATTTCATTTCCCTAGATGAATTTTTGTCCTTTCAACTTAATCACAAAATAATTTTCAATTGTTTAAAATAACAGAACAGCAAAACCCCTACACTGTTCTATTGATACAACTCAAAATTATGCTTTACTACTGTAGCTGGGTCAGTGCTAATTTACAGGAAGGTTTCCTCCAAAATTCCTTACTGCTGACATGGAATAAACGCCTTCATTCATCATTCTCCACTGCAGAACTTTCTTGTTGGTTTGTACAAATCAAAGCTACTAGTGTTTTCTGTTTGGGTTTTGTTGTTGGTTTTTGGTTGGTTGTTTCATTGTGTTTTTGTTTTTTTTTTTTTCTTCTCTATGTTTGTTTGTTTTTGTTTTTTTTATATACACAAGCAGCTTCTTCTACCAAAGCTGTTGGTTGAAAAAAAAAAAAAAAAAGAATATCCTGGTTACAATGTTACATGCACAGAACAGAGGTTGTAGCTAAAACAGGCAAAAGAGCCTGGAACCTTCTCTGTGAAGAAATTAAATTACTACTATGCACACATTTATTCATTGGGCCTTCAACTGAGGTTATAGCTGTACCTTGTTAGTGACTTTATTTTTACCAAGATCATAATGGGTTTCTGGTGTCTTTTATTGCCCCTCCCCTGCCGTAGGAAGTTGTTGTATTATTGTGTATCATCATTTTGATCCTGTGAGTCCTTGGAAGAGAAGTCTTTGAATAATATCAGGAGGTTGTCCTCCCTTTTGCTGGGAGGGAGAGAGATAATGTTTTTTCCACATGTAAGCACTCAGTGAGCTTCACTGAATTATGCTGCACATCAGTTTGCGATGATCCCAAGAAAAAAACCATTGCAAACTGGAACAACAAATAACTTAGAATTCCTTATTAGCTCTGGTAACAGCAATAACGAAAATCTCTGCTCATGACTTTTAGAGATACCCTTGCAATCTCTGATATTTGAATCAGCTAGGGAGAAAGTTACATAAAGTCCTTAGTTAACATAACTAAATTCCCCAGACCTTAATTACCATGGAAACTACTTATCCTTAAGGCACTATGGACAGCTGAAATATTTTCTCTTGACAAAAATGGGACTGAGGCCAGAAAAATATGGGATTATGCATACTGAGGCCTTTGATCTTTCATTTGCATGTGTGTTAAGTAGAAATAATCTCAGTGAAAGAAGTTGAGTTACAGAGTTAAAATTATAGGACAGAAATAGGCTTGAGATGTTTTCTATTTCAGGTTATTTCTAGATCTTTTTCCATTATCTTCATGTGTTTATGTTGACAGATTTCCACCGTACTAGTAAGAGAAACTTAGTAATGCAAAATAGTATTTGTATATAAAATTAGTAGACATACTCCAAGCTTTGAGACAATCCTTGGGACAAATGGCCCTGATCAATCTCCCTGGGGCCCAGAATTTTGCAGTCTGAGATTAAAAATGCCTCAAACTTACCGCAGACCCCCCAAAATCCCTGAGTGCTCAGTTTCTATAGAACAAGAGTACAGACTTCACTACACAGCAACACTTGCACGCCTCTAAGCTCGGGAACAGTAAACTTCATTTCTAGCTTTACATGAATTAAATCTTGTTAATTAGTTGTAGGGGTTCTCGTTTCTTTTTAACAGACTTTAATGGAATAATTTTCAGGAACTTTACCATTAAAAAAACCTGTGTTTCCTTTTGAGCAGGTGCTCCTCACAATTTAACCGGCTACGAGCGGACTGTGGACGTGAGACGTGGGCAGATGGGAGCACGCTCCTGGGTCGCGGTGTCACCGTGATGAGAACCCATCGCTATGTCTCGTTTGTTCAAAGCGCGGCAATTTTTATTAAACATTTTCATCTCAGGGCTCGTTGCCTGCCGA
>NW_008595379.1:0-2008 GCF_000691845.1 Merops nubicus | reverse complement strand
ATTATTATTACCATTATCACCATTTTATTATCATTCTTATTCTTCTTCTTTCCAAAACGTGTCTCCAGAATCCACCAGTGATTCCCAAGCATTTTGAAATCAATACCAAAAAATAAAAATAAATATCAGAAGTTATTAAAATATATTCATCAAGCCCAAAAAAAGATGACGTTCAAGAAGAGCATAAGCTGAAGACAGAGAATAAACTTGAAACAACTTCTTTCCCACCCCAAAAGTGAAGCAACTGTACTCGTAGCCCTCAAGGAGAACCCCCTGTTGGTGACAGAGCTGAAGAAAATGTGACATTTGTGCCAAGCAAAACCAGAGCCCAGCCTGGCCAGCAGGGACTCACCTGCTCACCAAGAATGGGGAAGAATTCAAGTCAAGATCCCATTTCTCAGAGCCCCAGCTGGACCCACCTTCCTTCAGACCATCAGCAAACCCAGAAGCAGCTGGAAACGAGCCACGAGCAGCAGCCCCAGAGCCAATTTGGACGGGTCAAGTTCATCCCTGAGCTGAGAGTGGAATCAGTGGGGCTGGAGGCTGGGTGCCCTCCCTCCAGACTGGTTTTACTGGTGCTCAAACCGGGTGTTAATTGAAAAAAAAAAGAAAATTTCCCTGTGGTTATTTCTGTGTGGTGAAGATCTGGTTCTTAGTGATGAGCTCTTTGAGGCAGAAAGGTTTCTCTCGAAAAGGTTCAAAGGCAGCAGCTTCCTCTTTCCTGAGAAAAAAAAAAGGGTTTGCAGCAGAAATTAAAGGTGGGGTCATAAAAGGACACTGATATCACCCCGGGGTTGCCCTTTCTGTCTGAGCCACCCTTGCCAGCGAAGCTCCAGTGCTGGCTGAGGTAGCTCAGGAGATGCTGAAGAGGCTCCAACACTCCAGGGTTTGATGCAATGCTCAGGAACCCACCGTGAGCTGCTCCACTTGGGCCAAACCGAGGAGCTCCTCGTGGGTTTTTTTTCTCCCTCAAGTCAACAGCACAGCCAAGAACACCTCAAAAGCCACCAAATTTGGGGGCTGAGCCTGAGGTGGGTGTGAGTGGGGCCAGCAGAAACATGAAGCTCACCTGTTGCTTGCAGGAATTCCTGGGCTCGCTCCATGAATCCGTTGCCATGTCTCATGGAAATTTATTTATTTATAGAGGAGCTTTGCTGCTCCATAAATACCCCAGGAAAGCATTAAAAAAAAACCCTCTCCACATCCAGAAGTCACGGATGGCTTCCTTTCCTTTCCTTTCCTTTCCTTTCCTTTCCTTTCCTTTCCTTTCCTTTCCTTTCCTTTCCTTTCCTTTCCTTTCCTTTCCTTTCCTTTCCTTTCCTTTCCTTTCCTTTCCTTTCCTTTCCTTTCCTTTCCTTTCCTTTCCTTTCCTTTCCTTTCCTTTCCTTTCCTTTCCTTTCCTTTCCTTTCCTTTCCTTTCCTTTCCTTTCCTTTCCTTTCCTTTCCTTTCCTTTCCTTTCCTTTCCTTTCCTTTCCTTTCCTTTCCTTTCCCTTCCTTTCCCTTCCCTTCCCAAAAAACGAAGCCTCCTAGGTGACCCGCCCCAACCCTGCACACCTCTGAGTGGAAGGAGACCCCGCAGAAGGCAATTAGCACTTCCCTTTAATTAACATCTGCTGCAAACCCTCAGGTGGGCGAGCAGCCTCCACCCCCCGCAGGAGGTCACGTCGAGGGGCTGCAGGGGCACCAGCTCTGCAGCTGGAAGTGGAAAAGGGTCTCAGGCAACCCCCCCACGCCAGGCCAAGGGGCTTTTTGGGGTGTTTCAGCATCCCACGGGGGGGTTTGGGGCTTGATTTGGCTTTATTTATCAGAGGCTGGGCAGGCGAGAGCAGCACGATCAATTATTAATCATATTATTAATATTCCTATTAATCTCAATAATAATAATTTGGGGGTGTCTAACCAAACCGAGTCTCGGTGCGTCCTTTTCCGGGACACCCAAACCCCGCGGGGGGAGCGGGGGAACAGGTTTTTTGGGGGAAGAAATGGCACTTTTGGACAAACCAGCCC
>NW_008595378.1:5504-36825 GCF_000691845.1 Merops nubicus | reverse complement strand
CCCCGGCGGCTTCGCGGGCGCGGAGCGGCCCCCTGTCGAGCGTTGGTTGTGGGGCAGCCGAGCTAGGGGGCCTTTGGGCCGTTCTCGGGGAATTTGGGAACGTTTCAGAGCAGTGCCTCCCCTCCAGCTTCCCTTGAGAGGAAGATCTGACTCGTCTCTGGGGATCTTTGCAGCAGCTTGGCTGGGGGTTAATTCCTGCACAGACTGTTTTCCTGAGGGGCCGCGTCTCACAGAGGTGTATCTAGGTGCAAATTCGTTTTAACTCCTTTACGTGGCAAACTGTCTGCACGAACACTGGTTTAAATGTAGATCTTGGGGCTTAAAGATAGGCAGAGGCATTGCTGAGAACAGCTGACCTAAGTTATCGTTTAATTTCATGGTCTTTCTCCTTGAAATAAGAGTGGAAACGTGGTTGCCACATGCTGCTTTCCACGCTTTATCAGCAGTTTGCGTTTCTTAAAGTCCCAAGATGTGTTTAGGGTACCAGTGTTATGAAATCTGCTCCTGTCAGTCTCTTTAACTGAGTTAACTGTCAGAAATGATTGTTGGTCACCAAATGCCCCCTCCTTTTATGTGAAGTGCAGGATAGTGCTCAATTCTCTGTACTAGAGGATTTTTTTTTTTCAATTTACAGCTTCTTGTACCATCTCCATCAGCTTTGAGACAGCTGAACATGTCATGAGCTCCTTAATAAATTCTGTGTACTTCTTTTTGTGTACATTTCCATCCTTGACATTGTGGTATGTGATAGTTTCATTATAAGGCTTTTTGCACATTATTTAGAATTTGGAAGTAGAACAAAGTTTTATTTCAACCTTTGTTTCAGTACAAAGTGGCTGCTTTTAATACAGTTTAGGGTTGTGATTAAAGTTAATATTTGTACTCCAGATGTGGTTACAGTGGTTAGTCTTGACTGTTTAATAATAAAGCATTATTTTTTTTTTTTATTTAGAAGCTTTTGCTTATCTAACTATGGTATTACTTAACTATATTTTGTAACTTTTATAGACAGTTATGCTGGTGAAGCCCCAATACTGGTACCACTTTATCTGTTAAAAATCAGTGTAGTAACACAAGACCAAATATAAGATGCAGCATTTTTAACTTTGCTATCAATGAACTTCTTCGTTTAGATGATGCATGGGTTGTAACTTAGCATTTAAACCACAGGGTGACTTTCAGGAGTCAAATACTTTGCAGGTTAAGGGCTGTACTGCTGAATTAACAAAAAATAAAGTTCAAAGCAGTGCAAACCATTAGCAATGTTTGCAATGGTTCTGTTAAGATCACGTTGCTTTGTTAGTATACACTGAAGTGGGCACACTCTCATACTCTGCCTATATCAAGTTCTGTGCAGCTTTTGGTGGGTTTTATCCTGGTGTGAATTAATTTTAATAGGCATTATCCATTTTACTTTATTAGATCCATTTTATGATCACTTGGTTGTAATGAAATTGAGGTGTTGCAGCTCTTTATTTCTTCTGAATCTTTCGCAAGTGATGGCAACCTTCTTGACCAGTGCTTGTGTTTAGCCATCTGTTTGTAGTGTACTTTTTTAAGTGTTCCCAGTTTAACGTGCTGTAAGTTGTGGAAAGCTAACTGTGAACTGTATTTATGTTAAAAAAATGGCTGTGATATAACTGGAGACTCCAGACTGTTAGTAGCATGGAAGAAAATCCTGAAGCAGCACTTTGAAAACTAAGCCTTTCTCCAAAATCTTCAGTATTTAATAATCCCATGCTGTGCACTCTGAATCACAGTACTTGTGTCTTGTTTGGGGTTCAAAACCTGGTTTTTTGGACGCTTGTTTCTAGTCCACAACTGTGAACTCATTTTTATAAAATTGCCTCCCAAAGTTTGACATTTGGTGTCATATCTCTGGTTCAACTCAGAAGTAAATATTGAATCAAGTGTAAAGATTAACAGTGTCACTTAATGTAACCAGAGATCAATGTGTAATAGAAACAAAATGTATGTTTTGCAGGTTCAAGAGAACTCCCCAGCTCAACAAGGAGGACTGGAGCCTTTCTTTGATTTCATCATTGCCATAGGACACACTAGGCTTGTAAGCCTTAAATTATTTTATTGTGGGGTGTTTTTTTTCCCCCCTGCATGAAATCTGGGTATTGTAATGATGGAAGGTAGAAGCCAAAGCTGTTGCAGTAAAGAAAGCTTTTCATATTGGAGAATGTACATGGCATTAAAAAGATATAGTGAAAGTCAGTGGTGTTCAAACTCTCCTCTCTGGATGCAAATTTGAGGAAAGAGTCTGATTTATGCCTTCAGTCACCTCAGCTTTTTAGCAGATTAGCACTGCTTGTGGTATTGTTCATGGGTATTTTCTGCCACAAGGTGCATGTTGATCTGGTGAGTCAATGGTAAGAGCTTAATGATTGTTTAAACAAACTTGTTTCAACATTTGTTAAAACAAGAAAAAGGACTGGGCTCAGAGGCGTGAAGTAAAGTGTTGCTGCGTATTGTTAGACTGCATAGTTGAGGTCTGTTCTTGCTGATATTGTGGGATATCAGTTACAAAGAACAGGAATGTAGGTGATGAAACAGGAACTGTAAGTTCTTACATAAAGGGACATGGGCTGACAGTGCTGACTCTGTCTAATGTAAGAAAATGGGACTGCTGGTGGAACAGAGCTTAAACTTTGACAGTTTTGGTTCTTTATATTCAGATTCTGCCACAGCCATGACATCGTGTTACAGGTGCAGCTAGAAATAACATTGATCCTGTATCTTTCTCTCTGCTCTACAGAATAAAGAAAACAATATGTTGAAAGACCTGCTGAAGGCAAATGTTGAAAAAGCAGTGAAGCTGGAGGTGTACAATATCAAAACAATGAAAATAAGAGAGGTGGAGGTGGTCCCCAGCAACATGTGGGGAGGGCAAGGTCTTCTTGGAGCCAGCGTGAGGTTCTGCAGTTTCCAGGGAGCCAACGAACACGTGTGGCATGTTTTGGTGAGACACAGTTCTTTGGTGGCTCCTGAGGTGTTCATACAACCTTGTTTTAAGTGGTGATGTTGAGAAGTAATTGTGTGGAAGTACAATGCAGAAATCACACAGAAGAAGGGGTCACGGTCTTGAAGGTTTGCCTGAGCCACTTCAACAGGGACCAGAAGTGGGTGACTTAGTGTTGCCTGTCACTCTGAAGAAAAATAACTCTATCCCAACCAGACCAAATTGTGATGCTGTGAAGTGTGTTCCCTTTTGACCTTGGGGTAGTTTGTCCTGCTGCAAGTGCAGATGACACCTCTCATTCTTTCACAGGATGTTGAACCTGCATCTCCTGCAGCTCTTGCTGGTCTCCAGCCATACACTGACTACGTTGTTGGATCTGATCAGATTCTTCAGGAGGTGGGGTACAAGCTCCTTCAAGCAGGGATTGTCTTCCTGCCCACCAAGTGCCTGTTATAGGGTTTAATTTTGTTTATAAATCTAATTGCATGTACATCAAAAGTGTGGGGATAGTGTCTGGGGATTTTTGGGAGGCTGGTGTTTATAACAGATGCTTTGTGATTGAGGTAAACATTTTTTTTTTTAATGTGACAATAAAAAAAAAAACAAGTTGCCCCTAAAATCAAACCACCCTAGTGAGCTTCAGTCTGCCCCTGGGATTCTGTATCTCACGTTGAAGTAAATGACTATGTAAAATGCTGACTTGCTTCCAGCTCCTTGTCTTGCACATCCGAATTTAATCAATACTGTTTTTTTTTCCCCCCCAGTCAGAGGATTTCTTTTCACTGATTGAGACCCATGAGGGGAAGCCGCTGAAGCTGATGGTTTATAACACTGAAGCAGATTCCATTCGAGAGGTAGTTGTGACTCCCAATGGAGCTTGGGGTGGAGAAGGAAGGTACTGATCTCCAGACAGCCACTGGCTGGTGACAGGTCATATACTCGCTGTAAACGAGCTCCTGTGAGGAGTGTCATTGCTGTTGATTCTGACTTCTTGTTTCAAATCAAGCCTTGGTTTTGATGCTTTTCACACAAAATGTGTTTTTCCATTAAAAAAGAAACCCTAACAACTAGCCTAGAACTAGGAATAGGGCATGTTCTGGATGTAACCCTGTTTGAGTTGAAACCAATGGCAAAACCTGTGCTGACTTCCCCAGCAGAAGATTCATTTGCCACGTTCTCATAGTCAAACATTCAGTTAAAGCAAGAACAAAATGCACATCAGGTCAGGTTATTTTTGTATCTCTACAAAATAGATACTCAATAGAAAGCTAAGCTATGTGTGTCTAAATGTCAGCTGCAGAGTGCTCCTTGAGTACTATGAGTGAAATGATTCTTGCAGGTAGGTGTTTCTTGCTATTGATTAGAGTCAAAATTTAAACTGCTTACTAGCTTTGTTAAGAGCATCTTCTTTATTTTTTCAAGTCTTGTTTTACTTCTCTTGTACAGTTTAGGATGTGGGATTGGCTATGGCTATTTGCACAGAATTCCAACACAGTCTGCAACATCAAAGAGAAAGCCAGAAAGCAAACCACCTTCACCCATAGCAGAAGCTGGAGCTCCTGTACCATCTACCAATGGTTACACAGAGGTATCAAAGAAAGTTTTCTGTTTTTTTTGAACTTTCATAATACAGTATGTTTGAGTGCAGCAGAAAAGTTTGCTGTACAGGTTTGTTTAGGCAAAGGGAAAGTGAGAGCTGGTGATGCTGAGCAGGAAATAAAACCTACAGGAATTCAGTATGGACTGTTCTTCTAAGACCAACCATACTGGCTTTCAGAGGCTGTGTTGGAACATGTGTCCTAATCCGTGGCCTTACAAGTTTCAGCATCGTGGGTGCCCTCTGAATTGGGGTACTTGGAGGCAGAGGCAGAATGCTTTCATAGGAAGGTTGTCTTCAGGTGAAACTCAACATAAAAAGATGTTTTTCCTTCTTACTGTGTTATTCCAGACTCCATTATTGGCACCTACTTCTCAGAGTGACAGCTCTGGAATAGTTATGGACTTGGATCATTCCACAGATCAAGAACTGAGTGGTTATTCACCAGAGAGCTCACTTGCTCCTCCTCCCCCTCTCCAGAGAGTTATGGATCCAGGTATATTTTTTCAAGTGCTTTTTTAGCAATTCTTTAGAGGACAACTAAGTAAACTGTCAAGGTCTTAAACAAGTTTGAGATTTAAATGCCAAACTATGGGCACTGGTGGTGGTTTTCCTTGAAGTTTTTGACTTCACTGGATTTCAGAGCTGTAGAATTTGGCTACTGAGCCTGAGTGAGGTTAACATTCTGCAGAAGTCTTTCTGCTGATGCTGGCTAACATTTGGGTTAAATTCATTTGCATTTAGTGGGGAGGGGACTTCACTGACTTCAGTCTGGATATAACATGCCTTCCTGGATCTAGAATTTTGTGTTATGTCCAAAGTAGTACTGTAACACTTGCTTTCTCCTTCAGGGTTTCTAGATATGTCTGGTATTTCCCTTCCTGAGCTCACTAACTTAACAACAGTGTCCAACATGTCCTCGTCTGCCCCCTCCAACGTGCCAGCAGCAGATGCTTTCGTAGGGACTGAGAAGTTAATGTCAAATAATGATGCTTCTGCTTATTTTGGTAAGTGTACTCAAGATTTAGGCCTCTGACCTAATTTTCTGGAGTGGCACCAACTCATGCCTGCTCAACAGTATCATGCTTTTTGGAAACTATCCAATTATAGGAAAAATCAGATTGGCTGAAATGAGATGGGGAAAAAGCAGCAAGGATCAGGTGTGAAAGTGGACAAAAACTCATAGGCTTTTTTGTAGGATTATGGAATGTGTGTGTTTCTTTAAATGAAAATGCTGATGAACCAAATTAAACTGACCTTAAAAGTAGGTATTTCTAAAACCCATGTAAATGATTTTTTTTTTTCTTTGTATCACAAACTTGTCTTCACAGCTGTAAAGTGAAAACAAAATTGCAGCAATCTTAATAGTGCCAGCTGGACTAGATGACCTTTAAAGGTCCCCTCCAACCCAAACCATCCTGTGATTGTGGATGCCTCTCCTTTTTAAAAGGTGGGGCAACTAAGACTTGTAACAAAAGTAAACAGCCTCTAGCAGAGAACAGCAGACCAAAGGGATTGTGGTCTCTTAAAAACCTGCTTGGATCATCCATCTGACTTTGTGGATTTGGGGAGGGTTGAGTAAATGCAGCTCATGTGTTTGACAGCTGTGGTGTACCTGGCTGTGGGCCTGCAGGAGGCATCTCATTCCAGATGGTTTTCCTAGATGTATGGTAACCAGAGGCACTGCCTGTTAGCCTGACAATTTTTGTTTTTCTACAAAATATTTCAATTTCCCAGAAAATGCCAAAGCTTTGGACCCTGAAGATGTAATCCTGTGTTCTGAAGGCTCAGTCAAGCAGCCTGAGTTGGATGACCTACTGCCCTCAGTTCCACCTCTACCTTCTTTCTCTCTTCCTAATGAAATTTCTTCAAAAACAACACCAGGAACTGATCCTGAAACCCAAGAAGCAGAGCTGCTGCTCAGCAGGATTGAGAGCTCGTTAGCCACACCCCCAGGGAAACCAGGTGATGAAGCAGGGTGTGAACAGACAGAAGCAGCAGCTGCACAGGATCAGGAGTGAAATGGATGCTGCTCTTGTTTACTGACTGCCATATGCTGTAGTACTACAGCTTGGAATATTTTTCTGATCTTAAAAGAATTACAGTTATTCTATTTTGTTAGTGTAGAGCTTATAAAAGAAATACATATCCTATTGTATTTTCCAATCACTGTTTAATGGATTGGTCCACATTCAGACTTTGAGTGATGGCTGGAATTCACCAAATCAATGGTGAAATGAATGCAGGAACAAGTTGGAGATTGGCAAAATGTCAAGTTCCTAAATTCACATGTGTCTACAAATGCTCCTGAATGTATTTATGCAGGTACTCTGCCTGAACTGGTGATTTTATCAGTATGATTGATGGCATTAAAAAAAAATTATTTATGGTTTTGACTTGCTAGGAAGCTTTTCTAATGGTTCATGAGAATGGAGGCAGTTCTTGTGACTTTCAAGGCATTTTTACCCATGATTCTCTTTATTCCTACTTGCTACTCTGCAAACTTATTTTTTCTTGTTTCAGAATCCCTTCTCTACAGGTGCTTTGGCAGGAAGGGAAGTACCATTTGGTTTGAAGATAGGACAAAATCATGTTGTAGGATCTTGTCATGCACTTCAGCCTTCAGTGGATCATGTGGTGATCTCACTTTTAGGGGGTGGACAGTTAGAATGGTTATTTGAAACAAACTGGAGTCAAGGATGATTTTAAGCTAGACCCCTGTGTTTTCAGGGTGACTTCCAGTGGATTTGAATGTGTCTTGGTTTCTGTAGTGACAGAAATAGCTTCTCTTTAGTTGTGCTTTTCTATTTTACCTGTTTGTATTTTTATACAAAAGATTGTAAATTTAAGACACTGGGATGGAACTTGTTAGTGCAGCAACGTCCATTGCTTTTTGTAGCTTTTGTTTGGTTTGTACTTGGCTTCAAAATAGCTTCTGAACGTAATAACAAACATGAAATGAACAATGACAGAAATGTGGGAGGTTTGTACCCCCTGGGGCAGTGATTTATTGTGTCATTTTAAAGCTGCTGATTGGGAATAACTTCACTAAAGCTGGTACCGTTTGTGTGGCAAAAATCCTTCAGAAATGAAGGAAATAGGCTGAAACCCAGAGACCACCCAGGACAGGGAGTCTGGCTCCTGTGGGCTCACCTGGGGCAGCTCAGTGCCAGCAGAAGAGCATAAGAAGAGCATCTTAACCCAATCTCTTGGCTTAAGAGATTTGAAATTGGGTCTGGTATGAGTGAGCATTTTTTCCCCTGTATTTCTAAAACTGCTAAGATAAATGTCCTCTCTTCTTCCCCCCATCTGACTGCTATAGGGATGAACAGCCAGACACTACCAAGAGATGCAATTTATTGCTTGGTCTGAGCTTGGTCTCAGAGCCTGATGGGTGAAGCCATCTTTATTTAGGGCTGTTTCTAGTCTTACACCTTTGTCAGCACTGTTTTTAAGCTGGTAGTAGCTCATGTAAGCGATGCTGTACCACAGAAATTTCAGAGCAGGGAATGTCAAGACTCACACAGTAAATCTCCAATGTCACAGTAATAAATGGGTTAATGTTTACAGCAGTCTCTGCCTGGCTACTTCATGTTAACTGGCTCCTAGAAGGGGAGGGGGAACTTGGTTTATGCTTATGGACACTGGATCCTGTTTTGATAACACCCAAATGAACAATTTTACCCATTTAGAAAACCAGATAGGGAGTTAAAGCTCTAGCAGTACTGTGTTTACCATTTAAACCAGATTTTAATCCAGTTCAATTACCATTTAACTTCTAAATGAGGTGAAGAGTTTAATGTCCTCATCAAATTCCTCTCCTCTTGACAAGTGGGAGACGAAGCTGCAGCATTTGTGATGATCTCACTGCTGCTGCCACCTTCATTGGAGGAAAATTCAGGTAGCACTGCTGAGAGAACCTGAGGGGATAGGCCAGTTCTGAAATAATAAAGGCAGTGTTTCATATTGGGCAAGTAGAATGGCTGTGGAAGACAGAGCTATTTCTGAGTGAAAGGGCTTGAATGGTCCACTATTGTCTTTGGGATTTGAAAATAAAAAGTAAATCCAAAATATAACTAATATGCTGCAAGAGGATAGACTACAGCACTGAGTAGAGGTAACACCACTCATTTGGGTACTGATGGGCTTGAATTAGGCATTGCCAGCTGCTTGGAGGGTCACAGTTTAATCTTGCCTAGCAGCAATGATGACAGCACTGGGGAAGCAAGACTCTTCAGCTACTCCAGCAGCTCTGTGCTCCTGCACCCTGAGCTCAGCAGAAATGGAAAGGAGCAGAGGCAGCCTCGAATTCAGTACCCCCCTCAGCACCCTCACCCTTCTCCATCTTCCCCCGTAACTGGGCAACTATTGTCACCTCCAATTAGGGAAGAACCAGGCACCAGTGCCTCTGGCCATTAGGTGAAAGCAGCTACAGGTCACTCCTGGCATTTGATTTGTCTCTGTTCATCTGCTGTTTCCTGGGCGTTGTCACCAATGTCCACACCAACTCCCTCTTTGCTCTTGCCTTGAGCAAACACCCTTGTGCCTTGGTTCTCCTCTAACAGCAATTTCAAAGCAATCATGTGGTTGAAGTTGTCTTCCCCAGGAGCCACACAGTTGAGTCCCCACAGGAAATGCTCCAAGTGCTCTGTTCTGGCACTTTCAGCAACAGGAAACTTACTGTTTATAAATATCTGAAAGGCAGGTGGCAAAAGGATTGGGCCAGTCTCCTTTCAGTGTTGCCCAGTGATAGACAAGGGGCAACCAACACAAACCAGAACACAAAGTTCCACCTAAACATAAACTTCTTTCCTGTGAGGGTGCCAGAGCCTGGAGCAGGCTGCTCAGAGGTTGTGGGGTCTCCTCTGGAGAGATTCAAAACCCACCTGGATGTGATCCTGGACAAGGAGATCTCCAGAGGCTGCTTCCAACCCCTACCAATTTTGTGACCCTGTAATCCCAGACTTGGCTATCCATGTGTCTCTCCTGTAGGGCTACCACCTTTTCCCAGCCAGAAAGCTCAGCACCAGCTGGCACAAGTCCCCTGTAGCAGGGTTGTCTTTTCTTCTGTCCTACACTGGTGTTGGCACAATTACCTTCAGAGTAAGAAGGCACAAGCTGCCCCTGAGAACAGCCCTGACTCGAGCACCGTGTCCACCTCGGCTGAATCTCAGACCTTGCACTTGAAGGCTTGAATACCTGCTAGATTCTTACATCCAGCCAAAGATCACCACCTTTAAGGGATCTTGTTGAGGCACTGCCATTTCTTCAGCCATTCCACTACTGGAGGCTTCAAAGGACGTTGAAGTCCTTTGTAGAACAACCATTGAGTGGCAACGGTCCAAGCTCCAAAACTGCACAATTGATCCAATACACAAAACAACTGGAATATATTTTAACTAAAGCCTTTTATTCTATACAACTGTGAAACATCATTTACCCTTCTGGCATTGCAGACTCTTCTGTCAATCTTTCCTGAAACTGTTTTGGGATGGTTAGAAAGAAAAAAAAAAAGAGGAAGAAAAATTAAAACCTTGGCTGATTTCTAACAAAATTACTGGGAGCAATTCCAATGTATACAACAGGGCAGCAAGACAACCACAAAAAGAAAGAACCCAAACAGTGCCTATTGGAACAAGTGTAGACCCTTGCTATTAATAAATACAAGTCAGAACAATTTATCAATAAAAGTTACATTTCTGTTTAGCCACTTAATTCACAAGTATCACTAAAAATGTGCAGTTCTGACACAACTGTGTCCAACTGAGCATACACAGAAACAGGGATTCAAAACTGAAGACAGTGAAAAAAAGACACAGAATCATAGAATCCTTAGTTCTATGCTTAGTTCTGAGCCCTATTTTTTTAAGCACTGAGTTTGTTCCGCTAGGTTAAGAGTGCAGAAGGTAATGACTTTTTATTTTTAAATAAAATACAATGAAAAATATTTTACTTTTTGTTTGACCAATACAATCCCAGTAATATAATTTATTGGGACTTTCTTTAGGCCTCAACCTAAACCTTGATAGCAAGATACAGGAAGGGCACGAGCATATGTCTCCTGAAGAAACTGGAATAATATACTGCCCTTTGAAGGCACTTGTGCTTCTGCTTCAGACAAGAGTCATTTCTACACCATTTCTTTATGAGGATTTGTAATTTGTTCTAGTTACAAATGGTTATTCAGGGACAGCCCCACATTTTCTCACAAAAAAGCTGAAATGCCTTTACCCTCTCCCCCAATAAGTTAAACTCTATAAAAGACTACTATGAGTCTATGACAGTCACAGATTTTTAGAAATAAGAGTGAAAAGAAGATCCACATAAATCTATAACAAAAGAACTACTGCATATAAAACTTCAGAAAAAAAAGTAGTATTTTTATATCATGAATATGAAATCTGCTGAGAAGTTTCTAAAGTTTAGCATTAAACATATGAAGTTATTTGCAGAATGGTCTGAAGTTTTAACAAAATGTCACATAGTTTTGGGAGCACAGTCACCAAAAATTAGACTAGTGTGTCTTTAGAACACCTAGGGCAGTGCAGTAAGTAGTTATATCTATTTTAAAAAACAAAGCCCCAATTCTTTAATGGCTGCAAAGCATGTTGACTGTATTATGATGCACAGCATCATGGGACTGACCCTGCTACAGTATTTATCTAGTGTTCTTATTCTGCAAGTCAACTATGCTGCAGGATTACAGCTACCCTAATGGTAACCCTTCATTTGCAATTAAACAGGCTGCCTCTTTCCAATATGCAACACCTATTTTCTGTTGTTTGGTTTTTCTTTTTCTTTTCCAAATTTCTCTAAGTGGTTGAAATGTATGAGCAACCTGTGAGAGACCCTTGTAGGAACTCTTCTCAATGGAATGTACTAAAAATACCTCGTGTGCAGTTCCAAATTATACTGTGAACACATAGACTAGTAACGGCTAAAACGGTTTGATATCAAGCGTGAGCAGATGAGGAGATCACACTCTGGAAAAACAAAAGCAAAAAGGAGGAAGTAAAAGTCTGCACTGGATTATCATCTGTTCTCTGTACACCTCACACAACACGAACCACTCAGGGACTTCCCATCTCATTGGCTGAGACTAGGACAGACTTTAGTTTAAGTCATATAGATTTTTTTTTTCCTCTATATTACAGCTCTATTAGTCACTTCAATTAAATGTATACTTTCCGTCCACACTGAGTCATTAGAAGTCTCATCTACCTTAGGGGTTCAGTGGGCTTCTCTAGTACTACTCTTGGAACCAGTACAGTATGGTCGGGTACAGGAGTAACCAGCGGGGCGGGCCGTCCCCTCACGTCGATTTCTGGCGGTAATGGATGCTCTTCCAGATGAAGTGCTTCACCGTCCGCAGGTCCATGTTCGGGTCCAGCACCTGAACAGCAAACATCCTCCTTTTACCCCACACGTCTGCCAGGTCGGCAGAAATTCAGAGATCAAACACTCTGGTTTGTGTTTAGGGGGTGTCCAGGCACCCGAGGTGAACCGTGCCAAGGTTCAGATTTGTCCAGCTAGCGAGTGAACCTGATGCAGTACTGGAAGATTTTAGCAATGCAAAGTAGAACTTCATACTACAACCATCTCCTCAGTGTTTGTTCTTCAAGCACTTATTGCACGTCCAGCTAGCGAGTGAACCTGATGCAGTACTGGAAAATTTTAGCAATGCAAAGTAGAACTTCATACTACAACCATCTCCTCAGTGTTTGTGCATTATTGCACTTACTGGAAAATTCATGGGTTTGGATAAATTTTAAACTCTGCTAAAAATGCAGAATACAAAATGTTCCAAAAACTGCTACAAATGGAAGTCTGTGGAATTGTGTCAAGCCCATTTGCTGAGTATGAGTAAGTAATCCTACAACGGCTACTAGTCGGAGCAAATTAAACAGGCATACTACATAAATTCTTTGATCCAGGTACCTGCAGCTGACTGAGCTTGGGTCAGCAGAAGTTAACATGATGCCACCACACTGAAGGCAGCAGATAATCTATAGGATAGATCCAGAGCAAGCTCAATCTCAGCATTCAGAACGTCACAACTGACTCATTGCTAGACAGTGGTTTAGAGGCTAAAGTGCCCAAGGAACGTACCTGGTCCTGGCACAGAAGCTCAATCTTCTCCTCTGCCAGCACAGCAATGTCCTCCTCTTTTTCTTGTTCTCCTGCTTTTTCATTATTGGAAGAGCTGGTTGTCTGAGACTCGTTATCCAAGTTAATGATCTTCTCATACACGTGTTCCATCACCTTCCTCACCTGAAGCATGTCACTTGCTGACAGCCGGTCTCTGTATAAGGGAAGTTTACCAAGAAAAAAAAAAAGTGAGAAACTGTATTTTTTATCTTCACAACATCTCAATCTGTAGCAAACTATGCAAATACAATATACTAAGGGCTTATCTCTGTAAGTTTAATAGTAAATTATCAGTGGCTTTCCTCAGGGCTCAGTACTGCAGCCTGGTCTCCTTAATATCCTTACAAAGATCTAATGAGGAGATCAAGGACATCTGCAGTGAGTTTGCAGACAACACTAAGTCAGGTGACTGTGTCCATCTGCTTGAGGGTCAGGAGGCTCTACAGAGGGATCTGGACAGGTTGGGTCCATGGGCTGAGGTTCAACAAGGCCAAGTGCTGGGTCCTGCACTTGGGTCACAAGCACCCCCTGCAATGCTCCAGGCTTCAGGAAGGGTGGCTGGAAAGCTGCCTGGAAGAAAAGGACCTGGGGGTGTTGGCTGACAGCTGGTTGAATATGAGCCAGCGTGTGTCCAGGTGGCCAAGAAGGCCAACAGCACCCAGGCTTGTCTCAGCACTAGTATGACCCACAGGACTAGAGCAGGGATCACCCCCCTGGACACAGCACTGATGAGGCTGCACCTCAAATCCTGGGTTCAGTTTTGGGTCCCTCCCTACAAGAAGGACATTGAGGGGCTGGAGCATGGGCAGAGAAGGGCAACGAGGCTGAGGAAGGGTTAAGACCACAAGTCTTACAAGGGGTGGCTGAGGGAACTGGGACTGTCAAGCTTGAGGAAAAGGAGGCTCAGGGGAGACCACACTACAACTGTCTGACAGGAGGCTTTAGCCAAGTGGGTCCTGGTGTCTTCTGCCAAAGAACAAGCAATAGGACAGGAGGAAATGGTCTCAAGTTGTGTCAAGGGATGTTTAGGTTGGATATTAGGAAAAATATCTTCCACAAAAGGGTTGTCAAGCCCTGGAACAGTCTGCTCAGGGCAGTAGTGGAGTCCCCATACCTAGACCGATTTAAAAGGCATGAAGATGTGGTGCTGAGGGACATGGTTTAGAGGTGACTCGACAGTGCTGGGTTAATGGTTGGACTGGATGACCTTGAAGGTTTCTTCCAACCAAAATGGTTCTGTGATCATCCAGAATACTATGACTGTAATAGCTATTTATCCAAAGAGTCACACAGCAAAAGGGACTCAGAAAACTGATAAGATATTCAAAAGACAAAACAGAAATACACCCTTAGATGAAGAGCATTGTACACAAACCTCATTCTTTCAACAGAAAAGGGATTAGTACAAGAAGGACAGAGGATATGGGACAATAGAAGAGGAAAACCAGAACATGCTGTTCACCCTACTACACATAGAGAAGTGTATTCTGAGGTAGCAGTTTTTCCAGGAAGTACACAAAAAGCCTAAGAAGCTCCTCTTTCATAAACTGACATGAGGAATTCAGTAAGACTTAGAGAGGAACTAACCATTTGTGGAAAAATATCAAAAATTGTTGCATATAAATAGCAGGTATAGTGTCTTTGACATTGAGTTCACATTGGAGGACCTACATTGGTTTCTAACCCACACAGCTCCAAGTTACAGCAAATGTGATAAGCAGACTATCTTGAGTTTCCCATTGTCAGGTTTTGGACCTTTTCCTTTGAAAAAGGTCTTTTCCATCACCATTAGCAACAGGAAACATAACAAAACTGTGGTTCTGAAGAGTAATCTATAGGTTTTTCTGTTTGCTGACTAAATACCACAAAAGACAGAAAATCTAATTTCAGTAGTTAACTCTTGGATATTTCTTAGTATCAACTTAGCATCAACAGCCCACTGAACCCAAAAGAAACTTACAGTTCTTTCAGATATGCTGATACAATCCAATGCTTCAGAGCAATGCTGCTTAAAAGACTAGAAACTTCTAGAAACCCATCAGGCACAACACACTTCTCAGGCAAAGTGGGTAGGTGGGGTTTTTTTTTGAGCTCGCAATTATCCTGTAGTCAAATATGCATTACTTACTTTTTTAGAGTTTTTGCCCCTGATGATGAATGAGGTTGGAGGTAGAAGGGAATCTTATTGAATTTGGGCATATTTTTCTAGAAGAAAACAAATTGGGAAAGTGTTAATTTAGGATGAACTGTTATCAGCTCCTATTTCCACCAGCTGGTACATGAAGTATATTCAGCTCCTAATTATCACAAACCAAGAGATCCCTCATCAACATCACCACCACAGCCAACTTCCAAATTATTCATACTCCGGAGATGCTTCAGTTTAAATGATGCATGTATCATCTAACCTTTGAATATATCATTTATTTCCAAGGAAATTAGATAGTGTCGAAAAACTGCAGCAGTGTGAGGAGTATTCTCTGTTCCTGAGCTCTTCACTTGAAAACAACACCAATTACACACAGTGCTTTGAATTCCTTTTCTAAGATCCTTTGCCAAAAGAAAGTGAGCAAAAATACCTTAACTGGACACATTAAAAAAAAGGTAATGAATCTCAAAGTGTCTTGAATCCAGACCTTAGATTATTTAAAGACCTATATAAATATAGGCTATTTTAAGACCTATTTAAATATAAACAGAGGAAAAAAAATGAAATGTAATTTCAGGTCTTGTTGAGTTAAAAAAAAATAAACTGTAGTTCACCTTAACCCCAAAACAACAAAAAAACCCAAACTCTATACATAGGATACTTACATCCACAGTGATGTCAATCACCCATTGTGGCACAGTTTCATTCAGAAGCATAGACTCAGTTTCACCACCTGAATCCCGACATAATAACCTAAAAAATAAAGAAATAACCATTGTGAATAACAACAACTGTTGCAATGTGCATTAGAAAGCTTTCAGCAGAGGACTTGGCCTTTTAATGGGCAGGGAGCTTGAACTTGGTTAGCTGGCCCTTCACATCAGACTCACTGGGGAAGTGATCAGGTATTTTCTGTAAAGACCAGAAAAAGCAGCTGCAGGAAGAAGACAGATCCCCAGAGCAGAAACAGGGAGAAGTATCTGAGGAGACTAAAGGCTGTGGCAGAGAGAAATTAAAAAACTACTTTGCTTGTGGATTGTGTATGTTTTGTGTTGAAGTACAGAACTCTATTTTGTCAGGGAGTCCTGCAAGCCACCTTTTAGGTCCAGTAAGTATACTTTGCTCCTTCCAATAGTATTTTTAATTTAGTGTTCTCTTGAGAACAAGCTGTATAAGACATAAGATCCACCAGTATAGAATGGATGCAGCTATTAAACCCCAGCTATAATGTAAATACATTGATACTGCAGAAAAAAATATCAGTCTTCAAAGCTGAAAGAAGTTACCCAGTTTTACTGACCAATTCATGGACTGAAGGTTACATAGTATTTGGGCCTATACAGCCTGGGAAAACAAATCCAACACATCAAACATCCCCCATCCCTTAAATTTAAAATCCACTATGTCAGTAAATATTGAATGCTTCATGGTATTTGAGAACTTGGCATTTGTTCTGCAACACGAGTAAACAGTCTGACATACCATATATCACACTTGGGCTCTGCAAGGTAAAACAAGTAGAAGGGTAACCAGTATGTACACATTACAATATAGAGCCTGTGCCCCTACCTGCCAGAGTTTAGGACTTTCTAATGGGTCATCAGCTATAATTTTGGGAGGAGAAACCTACTCTCTAGTGAGTATCTCCTGTCTGATTCACTAATGCTCAAAGACCAGCACCAACAGACCCATAAGAGAAGTTCACAAGGAGCTAAAGTAGCACAATTTCACTCTAAAACAAAGTTCAGCTCATCAGTTTGCAGGAAGACGGCACCCAAAAAGATCTGAAAGCTAATGACATACAACTAAGAACAGAATACAACTCTGGCCACTGTAAAATCCCATACCTTGCTGATGTTTAAACCCACATATCCAGTTGGGCAAGGCAAAATTGTCATGAACAGCTGCTTATTTTGCCTGTCAAGAGCATGTCTTGAATGTGCAGTACAGGAAAGATGCACGCATTACATTTTGATAACATTTGGAAGGGATTGTTCAGCCACTGAGTTTACACTCTTGAGTTTTTGTACCTGAACAAAGTGCGTCCTCCAGCCTCACCAAAAATAACTGGGGTGTGTGGTGGTACTTGAAAGTATCCATTTCCTTTCTGGACTCTGTTCTCCTGTTCACCATTCACTGTCAGAAAAAAAAAAAAAAAATGCACAAGAGTGAGACTGCACTAGGCCTTAAAATTGTATATACACAGACTAGAAGCATATTTTCCACTTACAGCTAATGTATTTAATAAATTAACAGAATTGTAAGCTTCATAAAAACCCTAGAGAGTAACTTCATCAAAACAGGTTTGTGGAAGGCCTATTTCCAAAGCCTTTGAGAAAAGGGAAATAGAGCTCATGAGCCAAAACCTGATTACTATTTTTTTCCAGTTCCCTGACAGAATTTTGAGGACTCGTTAAACTGAACAATGCCAGTATTAAAAATCAACTAAAGAGGTTCTGCTGAGACAAGACTGCTTTTCCCCTCTACACTGACAGTCCAGAAATCTGAAGGATGTTAGCTTTGCTGTTCTAACTGGATTTGCCAGATGTCAAAATAGTGTTCCAATAAAGCTCAGCCTCATATTTCCTTGAAGTTACCGCATTCTAAATTCAATTATTTTTAGCCAGTTAAAGCAGTATGAAGAGCCTAATTCCCCATCAGATGGATAGGATAAGATTAAAGAAAAATCAGCATCATTTATGCACCTCCAGAACCAGCTTCTAGTCAGTCAGGTATCTTGAAACACAATATACAAGTATTTAGGTGCCTTCCTTTCACTTGAGGAAGATCTTGACTACACTGTAGCATCCAGTTACTGCATTTGAACATGACATTGAATTCAAGCATTATCTAATGAGACAAATTATTTCTTAGCTAACTGATCAGCAGCACATGTAGTGAAAGAAAGGTTAAAACCAAGCAAAGAAACCAAAAAAGAAAACTTGTTCTCTATTAGTAGGGATGAGTATGATACCAAACACAGAGCAAGTTAAAAATCCTACAGTTTAAAAGTGTTCTTCCTAACAGTTCTGTTAACCATCGATAGGAACAATACTGCATGTGTATAAATTAAAAATCCACTAAATATGTATATTTAGATTCTTAAATATGTATATATTTTAATATTTTTATATATATATGTATATTTAAGTTCTTGACTTTACATAATTCCAGTGTCCAACAGGTACACTTTATCTTCTGAAGTCACTGTTCAGTATTAGTTTCTGAATTGTTACTTTTAAAAGGGAAAATAAAGACCTATTCTGTAGTACACATTCTGAACACTCCATTGATCCACAGCTATTCACAGACACAAGTAGTGCAGCACCAGTGCTCCAACAACAGAAAAGCCTGAGTTACACTTCTCATATATTGTCTGGCTTTCAAGCTGTAGACTGCCAATACACAAAAGCATGAGAATCAGCAACCTTATCCAGAAAAACCAGCCAAGTGCTGTAACTCTCCACCTAGGTCATTTTTGAAAGAGGAAAGTAGCCAACTCTTAGGACAAAGTGGTAAGGTACTGCTGAACTTCCAGTTTTCTTAACTGCATTATCTGTAGAAAGTAATTTCTTAATCACCAAGCACAAGACTTCTCAGTCAACTCTCATCTAGGTTGAATTAATCTCAAAATAATCCACAAACATAGGAGTTAGTTTTTTATTCAGTGGTCAAATTCAGCCACTATCTTACATTTCACATAGTTGTGTTTTTTATCTCATGCCTAGACTTAGCATTATTACCTTAAAACATCACTCTAAGATGGTTTTGTACAGAATTATGCATGGGGTAGGTCTAACAGCCATTGAATACATTTTCTCTTTTAATTTATATTGTTCATAATAACTAGAAAAAAATTGGAGTTATGTCAAGAGAATAGTGGCTAATGCTGAAGAGCTGAACTATTGCTCTTTGTTGTCATTATCTAGGCTGTTTCTTTTCCAAGTCAAACCTTAGATTTGCCAGTAATTGTTTTTCATCAACATGTTCCTGTAACTTCAGAATCATCATTTTTTTTTCAACAGACTAAAGCTCTTAAGAATTTTGCTTAAACTTTCAGAAAAAGAAAGTTACTCAGCAAATTTTGGTTTAACACATACAAGAGACAGGAATAAGACAGCAAGTTGAATTGTCTCTGCTACAGAAACAAATATAAACAGAATGTATGAACAAAGCCTGAAAAGGGAAAATACTAACCATGGTTTATTTCATTTTCCTCTTCATCCATTGGATTGATGTGTGTCCTAGGCCAATACTCCAGAAGTGCTTGTAGCAGAAGCCCTCCAAGGTTTACTGTCAAGACACAGCAAGGTAGAACTTCAGCTATGCAAAAAAACATTGGCATCATAATATTCCACATTTGAGCCCCAGCTGAAAACGTTCCCAAAAGTTTGAGTACTTCTGTTCCCAAACCAAACTACTTATAGGCACAGAAATCTGCTTATTAAAATTTCAAAGCCATACACTACAATCTTTCAGAAAAAGGTGATTTTAGAACAATCTGTTGGATCACTCCCATGCTGCAACATTCTCTAGGTTAGGTAATAGTTCCAAATATAAGAATATTAATTTTTCCATTTTGCTTCTTAAAGGTATGAAACCAAGTTAAATAGAAACCCTGAACATGACAAATGTTTCAGAAAAAAGCAAACATACTCATTGGAGATTTCTCTACAGAATTTATTCTCAAGAAAACAGGCCCCAAAATGCAACCAGATACATACGTGGCACTGGAGTACTTTGGAACATACATACTGGAATTTATTCTGCTTTTTTTTTTGTCTCAATAAAACATTAATATTAGTTACAACTTACATTTTGGATCAGAACCATCTGGACTGCTAAATCCAGCATCCTTTGCTGAAACCCAGGCTGCAAAGCAGTCACTTTCATCCAAAGTAATTGTCAACATCTGTTGGAAAAAGACCACCAGGAAGAGGAATGCAATAATTGTTTTGTATTAAACAAGTCTTTAAATTTACTTTGTTCATCCTCAGCTGGGTATACAAAACAAAGGATTTTTAGATACATGACAGTGCACTTTGTTTACCAGGCTGTATTAATTCATAAATGGTACTGGTGAATTGTAACTGAACGTATCCATGAGAAAAAAAACATTAAAACCTGTTATTTAGATTATTAAGAATTGAGGTAAAATTTAGTGTTTTGCTTCCAAATAAACCTACTCCATCAGATAAATGATGATCATTCTTCAAAACTTGTGATACATTAAAACCTCTATGAACAAAGTGTATGAAAGTATATTAAATATGACATTAGAATGACAGATTTAGGAGTTGTATCTCACCCCAGTTTTCAAGTCTACTGAGAACCAGTTTGGCACATAGACCATTTTAAATCTCTTCTTAATTTCTTCTTCAAAATCTACTTTCCCAAGGTCTTCAACTTTACATGCCTGTACACCAAAAGAAACGCAGAAGTTTTTAAATTCCCAGTATTGAGTCCTTTCAACATCTCAGATCTTTTACTTGACTTCCATCCATACTTGGAATAATTATAACTGATGACTTCTCCATGAGTAATGTAGTCCAGAAACACACAATTACAGGTTCAATTTTTTCTCAAAATATTGAACAACACTTTATATAGTAAGTAATTATCTTTTATTTATTTCTGAGGTAGTGGCATCAAGCCAGTGGAGAGGTATGCAAGCCTTACTCCACATTAATAAAAACCATTGTCCCTCTCACTGACTAGAAAGCTGTCTTCTAGCATCCTGTCATTCTTCTCCCCACCAGTACCAGCATTTCAGTACAACTCTCCATCAAACACCAACGTTTGCTGCAAACCTACCAACAAAGTCACCTCAACTACTGCAATGGGGGCAGTAGTGAGTGAATTTGCATGCAGATTCTTTTTTCCTATTTTAATCTCTTATTTTATTCTTGTATTTTTAAAGTTCCTCAAGTAAGTCTGCTAACATCTAAATTCTTGTAATGCACTTGTAGAGTCATCCTGAAACATGTGCTTTAAGCAAAGCCTAAGGATTATAACCTTGTAAGACTAATTTCCTAAAAATCCAGGGACAGTTACAGAACACAAAGCCTGAAGGATGCAGCTACAGGGCAAGAAAATTTCCTTCTTTTCTTCCAGCATCATTAATAAACAGCCTCAGCTGCAGAGTGCAGTGATCCTACACATAAGGTGAGACTTGGACCTGGTAAGTAACCCTCTCTCTAAACTGAACATGTGTATAAACATGTCTAAGAGATGCTTCTGAAACTCCTACTAACAAAAGGGACAAATAATTGAAGGTACAAATTAACATCAGCATTTAACTTTGGTCCTGAGAGCAAACATTGCTTATCCTGAACACTATTTTTCCAGCTGTAAACTGAAAGAAAAGCTATTAACTTTTCCACAAAACTCTTCTAGATAATTTTTAGTACAGATCTACATAGTCCAACGTAATTCCTTTCCTCCTCACTTCAATCAGCAGCACAGTAAGTTAGTTGAGCATGCTTTATGTCATTACTAAATCTTGGCTGCAGCTCTGCATAGTTCAAGATGAAAAAAGATTTAGAATTTCAAACAGTATTTTGCAAAAGAAATTGCTGATCACGTCACTGATCTGGGATTTCAGTCCTTTCTCTCTGCACTATTTTCCCTCTCCTCTGATCAGTCGTTGGGTAAAGCAAGATAAAGAAATGCCACACCACGTGTCTCTTCTCACAGGAGCAAGTAACACTAGGCAGGAGCTTTGCTTCCTTCTGCTAACCTCCCTTCCAGTCCTGCCTGTCCCAGAACAATCCACAGACTCACTACACTCACTTGGGATCTGTGGGTTTGTGGCAGGACTTGAAGCACATTTCCCTTGTGCAGGCTAAGGTTTCTTATCCTAATTCCATACTGCACTGGGCAGACATGCCATGTGCCTCTGCAAGCCCTCTGTGAATCAAAAACTGTTTTCAGGAGCATATTCAAGGGGCTCAATTTCAGGTGAATGAAGATGTCAATACTTCACTGAAATCAGGCGAGTGAAGATGCCAGCCTCACATCAGGCAAAGATGCAGAAAGGCTCACAAATGCCCCTTCCCTTTTCAAAAAGCAATCTTTGCATTATGTCTTGGGACAAAAAGATGACTTACTTTCTACCATAAAAAAATGTCATGTGCTAAAAAAAAAATCTATATTAAAAAAGGTATGAAATAATCATCCAACAGTAGACACTTAATCCAAAATTACAGACTTACCTTCAGGACATCCCAGTATGCCACATTATTATTTGTGTCTTTGGTCAATATGTGTCTCTTGTCATTAAGAATGTGGCACTGAATAATACTAGCACCCCCTAGCAAAAAGAACAAAAATTAAGGTGATTTTTTTTTCCCCCCTAATATTACATTACACTGTATAACACGTGTGATTATTCTTTGGTTTCCCTGTTTTATGTAAGATTTGGATATCACCAAGGTTTCAGCACTATCTTAACTGGAACTAACACCAGATAGATGATAACCACGTTGTCTTAGTTTTGGTTGAAATCACAGTATCAAGTATCTAAAAATTCAAGCCAGTCTTAAAGATCTCCTATTTCTCCTGGGGATAACAGACTTTATAAGGTACTCTGGAAAAGAGATGTTTACCTTTTATAACTTGGTCTGGCTGTGTACACAGAGGTGGTATAGGATTGGTACAATCATTATCATAATCTCCAGATGATCTAAAATTATGAATTCCCTTCAAAGTCTAAAAAAAAAAATCAAGCAAAATAATGATTCATTCATAATAACCCATGATATTTGGTTTTATCTGTAACAACTGCCAGTTCATGCTGCTATTTACACGGTAACTGTCCAGTTTTGACTAAGATAATTTATTTCTAAAAGCAGCATGAATAGGTAGCAAAGCAAGCACTCCAAAGCTTAATGCTAATACTGAAATGAATCAAGACATTATGATTTTTTTGTTAAAGAAAGCTTCCAGATCACAGCAAGTCACAGTCAAATTGCAAGCAACAGTTCCTGAACCAAGACTGCAAATCCCATGACTATTTAATTGAATTCACAGAGTGTAAAATATACCACTTACCCATTTATTCACAGAGGATTTAGTTGTTGCAACCCAAAGTGCTGGAGGTGGATCAGCTGATCTATCAAGTTCCATCTAAATAATGAAACCACAGATACTTTCAAGCATGCTTAACTTAATTTTCCTTTGTTTAATTAATGTTTGCTCTGTGTAGACCTGCTCCCACACTTGGATGTATCTCAGAAACAGCACTACTTTCAGTTTACTAATGAAATACCAAGTGTAAATGCAAAATAACTAAGCTGCATGTTTTGAAACTACAGAGAAATGTTACAAATATTCAACGAATAAATTCTGAACATTGACAATAGCAGAGACAATGTATCTTAAACATAGTATTTAAAGCTGCTTCTAGCATGATGCAATCTTGTCTAATAGTTTGATAAGTATGGTATTTTTTTTAATTACATTGCATTCAGATATTTCACATGCTTAAAAAGAGAATGTAAGAAGTTCTGTACTAATTAAAAACCAGAACATTACACACTTGGCCCTGCTGTTACACTCCTTGGACAACAATGAATCACTGTAGCTAAGATATTAGAGACTCTTTCTGATCTTTGCTGACCACAGCTTTCACTTTCTATTTTGAACAGACATTTCTCAGATTCTGACTTTTTGAAAACTATTTATATATCTAGGATTTTATCTGAACATACTAAGCCAGAGTTCACTCACAAGGAAAGCCAGATTGCTTATACACTGGTATCTGTCACACACCTCTTACACATCTACGTATTCCAGGGGCATGTCACCCAGAGTCACGGACAGCAATAAAGGAACATCCAAAAAGCAGTGCCTTCAAAAGACTCAGACTTGTGCATGCAGTTTTCTCCAGTTAAGAAAACAATGTTGATGTGTTCAAAAACCAATAAATTTTACTCCTGGTTCCCACGAGTACACAACATTCTAACAGAGTCCTGGGTATACTTATCACTAAGAAACACCCATTTTTGTCAAAAGCCTTGGCAATACCAGCTTAGTTTCATAAAACCATATTACAGTTTGGTAAAAACAACTTTTCATGTCTGAAGCATATTCAATTTCAGTAATATTTGAATTTGCATGTTGATAGGTAGCTTCCAGGCGTTTATCTTCTTCAGGTAATTAAGTTTCTGATATAATTTAGGAGACAAAGCCAGTATACTGAGGATGTGGTGTAGCAAATGCTTGCTACCCAATACACATTCTTCTGTCAACTTCCACCTCAAGCCACTGTTTCATTAGACAATGTGCAACAAAATTAGATTTTTTATCCTGTGAGTGACCAAGCACTGGCACAGGGTGCTCAGAGAGGCTGTGAAGTCTCCAGCCCTGAAGATATTTAAAAGCTATGATCCTAGGCAACTAGGTGGCCCTGCTTGAGCAGGGGAGGTGGACTAAATGACCTCCAGAGGTCCCTCCCATCCTCAACCATTCTAGGCTTGTCTGAATTAAATTCACCCACCTTAAGAACTGGTGCCTTTTCTTCACAGATAAGCACCCGGATATCAGGATTCCGTAAATCTGTACAATAAATCTTTCTGTCTCTTCCTCCTGAATAAACATGAGTGAAGGCCTCATTGACCTGCAGAGCCCACACACCCTCATCATGGACTCGATACGTGGCTATACATCTCTGCTGCCCAAGGGACCACAGGCGGATAGTCCCATCAGAGCTGCCTGAAAGACACTGAGCAACAACCATCGCACTGAAATCAAGCATGTATTGAAGTATTTTTAAATATTTTTTTCCATAAAGTGCTTTCATAATTATCATGGTTTCTATTTTATAAAATTATATATAAAATATATTATATATTTCATTTATATGGTTTATACTTCCACTAAGACAATGCTAAATGAAGACTAGCAGTTAATGAATCTGATCAGTTCCTATTTTATGTAAGCCACCCCCTCCATATGTAGATGGACCTGTAATAAAGCAGAGCTTTCACACATCTGCCTCTCTCAAACACTAAATATCTCTAAATTACTTATTAAGCTACCTTCTGTAATAAAGTAATTAAACAGAAAAAACCAAAAGACATTTCTGCATTCTGCAAAATGCTTTTGTCTCAAGTTAAAGCACATACCTGGGTGCCATCTCTGTTCAACAACAAAGCTTTTACATTGTCCGTGTGCCCTTTGAGTTTCATTAGTTTTGCACAAGTTCTGGGATCCCACACCCTTAGAACCTAGAGAAACAGACATTGGATAACTGGCATTAACATCATTCTTCCCACCAGTGCCTCTTCTCTACAGAAAATTAAGCCTTTCTGAATAAACAGACCCTTATTCCAAACACACAGATGTTCATCACCAAAAACATACTTCATTAGAACAAGAGACATAAGCAGATCCTAGGCATTCTTAATAATCAGATGTGACTTGCTTCGCTTACTTTTAATTTCATTTGTTCTGGCTTTTTCTGTCTAAAGAAATTAAAGAAGTGACTGGAAACAGGATAGTGTGATGTGGCTAAGAAAGACAATTCTGAGAATACTCTCAGATGCTTTGCTGGCATATCCTACTTTCATTTTTATACTGACTTGGAAATAAAATTCTTTCAAGGTTAGATAAGATTAAAAAAAAATTAATTGCAGGGGACTTTAGGTTGTTTCACCTTCCTTTGCAACAAAGAGCATGGGCTATCTCTTGGGAACACTTCCACTTCATTATCTCACTTAATTTCCCATCTCCTGCAGAGATCTTAAAAATTGCTGGCACCACTTCTTTCCTACCTGTGGCAACTGCTTCAGTTTTTATAATCATCTGAGTAATGTGCCCTCAAAATCAGAGCTCCTGTGGTGAAATGTAATGATCTCTGACAGACAGAGGGTTACACACAATGATCTGATTGTCTCTTCTACGTATTAAAGCTATATGGATATATAAACATCAAACTGAGGCAGGTTTTTGTATCCCACATGTAACACTCCCACTTAAAAAAAAAGCATCTGCCCTTACTATTAAAAGAACAAAAGTTCCTATAGACATGACATGGAAAATGAATGAAATAGTCTCTTTGTATTAAACTTTGAACTGAAATAGAATGAGCCTTACCCAGTTTTTTCCTTACCTTTTCAGTGGACCCTGATACAATAACTGTTCCCATTTGATTCATTGCAAGGCTGTAGATAGAGTCCTTGTTCCCACTCAGGGAAGAAGCTATTTTGAAATAAAATTTACATTTTGAATTTTAATGCTGTCATTTGAAAAAAAAAAGCATATTTATTCACTCAAAAAATGGTATTTTAATACCCATTGAGCCATGAAACCAGCGTCACTCTACCCCATATATATAGGGTTTTTTTTAAAAAAACAAACCAATACTATAGACAGCATACTGCTAGAAAAACCCATCCCAATTCTTTATTTGCTGCTGCATAAAAAAGCAACCCCTCAGACTTCCAGTCATTGCAATCCTGGTGCTCTTCTGGCACCATAATTCAATGCCAGGACCATCAAGGTACTCTTGGCTCAACTACTTCATTAGAGAATGATACTCCTGTGTGATCTTGTAATACACAGCATTTGGATTTAAGTGCAGAGATTTCTCCTCCAAGCCAAGTAGCAGTAAAATTCTACATAATATATTAAAGACTGTCCTCTTAGTTCAGCAGAGATGCATTACTGAAGTTGCACTGCAGTGTTGAAATGTGTTATATGAGCATGGATGTCTTTGTGAAAATCACATGGCAACTCCTTTGCATCACAACTACCATCAGAACTAAGAATTCTGGGCCACCTGGCCTAATCTACCTCTGGACAAAGTACCAACCTCTCAACAGGGAGAAGCACAGACAGGGCAAGTGAAAACTATTCAGAGAGCACCAGCAGGCACTTCATCAAGCCTCAAAACCATACGTCAGTATGCTAAAAAGACTGAGAATGGCAACAAACTGTATTGCCAGCAAAAACCTGAAACTTTATATAATGATTTATTCATATTATAGAAATAAGTTTCTAACACACTATTTGTGACCCAGTATCATGAACATTTCATGGAAGTATTATTCAGCTTGACTTCAGGGTGCTCTTACCCACTAGCCACAGCTACCCAAATGTAAACTTTCAAATGAAATCTATTATTTGTAGCCCAAACAAACTGACAGCCTTCCACTGTCCCCAGAGAATAGTTGAAGGCAAAAAGCAGAACTGAAAACTTCGGAAGATCAGCACACTGTTCAAAAACCATCATGATTTCTGAAAAGGTAATGTACAGAATTATCACAAGCTGGACATCGAGAATGGAAGAGAGAATCTGAAGTGTACAGAAGCAAAATTTATACCAGAACAAAAGCAAAGCTCAACTCTACCCTCTTCTGGAAGAGACTACCTCTCATAAGCAAAATCTCTCAATTTAATTTAAATTATGACTATGCTGACTGTGAGACTTTATAAACAGGCTTCATTTTAATGCTGGCTTGTGTACATTGCATCCCTGTAATCAGGCAGGAAATGAATGCACAAGAACAATCTTCATCTGCACTCTGAAAAAATCAATATTGGTTTTCCTCAGGCCTTTCAAACAGCTTCTTTAAGGACAGACAGAGTGTTCTCCCCAACAGAAACACCCTTAGTTGGGAGCACCAGAAAGAAAAACAACTCCCCTGCTTCCCCTCATGAAGCATTCCTGTTCTAACTCTAGAAATGCAAATTTATTTCTGTCATCTTGGAGGTAAAGCCTCAACTTCTGTTTGATCTTGGCTTCAAAACAAGCACCAGCTCCTCAGTACTCCCCATCTCCCATTTATGATTGACTTGAATCATTAGGTACTGCATCACTGTGCAGTGCTCAAGAAATTATTCCTCCCCCCTGCCCTGAATTTTCCTGTAAGCCAACAAAAACATTCTTCCTTTGAGAAGCCCTGTTCAATGAGAAGATAGCAGAACTTAATTTTCAAAAGTTTGTGATAAAATTCTACTTTCAGTGAGAGAAAACTTGAGGAATATAAGGTAAATCTACATAGGTAAGTGCAGCCACGTGCCATCCCAATACTGCTCGCTAGGAGCCATCTCTCTTCTGCAAGCTACACTGACATGCCTGCATAAGGCTATACTTGAACTAATAAGTCCTGTAGGCAGAACAAATGCAAAATGGACAGTTCTGCACACCAGATGTACCTTTGGCTTTAGATTCTACCAAATCCATAAAATTAACACACCTTTCAGAATTAGCCAAAAAAATAATTGGAAAAAAAAAAAAGCCACTCCAAAAGAATGAGGTGCTTGCCTTTTATTTACAGAATCACATATTCCCAAAATGTCTTAAGAAGTATGCTTTGCCAATTCCAAATTTTAGTTTCACACATTTTTTCTGAGTCAATCCTAAACTATGAATGAGTAAATAAGCAATCTTATTTAGAAAATTCAAGTGTGGCAGTGTAGCAAGATGCTATGTTCTTTCCTAACATACACCTGAGACCCTGCCACTGCTAAAACATGTCAAATGCTAAGCACAAAATGAAAGAGAAGTCACTCTGAACACTGTTTTTCCAACCTATCTGCATGCAGCATAACACACTGTGGTCAAACCAGACCTGTTTCTGAAAAAAGATATTGCAACACAGCCAATACAAACCAGGATGCTGATGATCCAGATTTCTGTTATTCACTCGAGCAATCAAAATCTAACTGGTGTCACACTTCACAGAAGAGAAACTTAACTAGCTCTAGCCTGGCTATTCTAAGAGAGTGGTGCTGGAATTAATTTATGGGGAAAGATCTTATAATTTACACTATGATGTCTTTACTGGGACAGAGAACTCTTAAAAGATGATGATGATGACATTAAGGATTAACCCTGATAAGCAGAATCTCAGGACAGCTTCCCGTTGTGTTGTAAGTAACCAATGAGTTAGATCTCACTAGTACACTATCCTTGCATGCAATCAGGGCTTAGTATTACTTTACTTTTTTTTTCATCTAAATTTATCTAGTAACTTTATTCTTCTGCCATATAGATTTGATAAATGTACCAAGTTCTGCTTTAGGAGCTGTACTGCACTTTTTGCAGCATCTATATAAATAAAATGAAGTTCAGGAAAGGACCAAGTTACAGCACACAGAAAACGCACCGACAAATAGCCTAAGGCAACAACTCTCCAACAGGTTAGTTGAGGAGCAAAAAGCTTCTGAAGCTGAAGTTTTATCCAGCAGCAGAGAATATCAGCACATTACATTTCAGGAGAAAATGTTCAAAGAGATCTGTCCTCTATTCTAAATGCCACAACTGTTGGCTGCTCTAGACTTTCAGCTATTATATAAGGCAACAAAAGGAGCGAGTACGTACTTACACCACCTTCAAATTTCTTGCACTTTTTTTATGCACACACAGAAACAGGCTTCTAACATTTTAAATTGATCTCAAAGTTTAGGATCCCCTCCCTAGGTACCTACTTGTTACGGTGTTATTTGAGGCAGTCAGTGCTGTTAGAGTATTTACATCCCAGAGGAATATCTGTCTGTCCAGCCCGGCAGATGCGACCAGTTCTTTATCTTTTGCATAAGCTAAGGCTTTCACATAATCCTACAATAAAGTAAATACAACAATGTGAATCAATACCATTATCCATTTGAAGTCTCCATGTTAATATTTAAAAGGTTCTCAGTGATATCAGACAGCATTTACAGATAATGTTTTTCACCTTATGCGTCCTTAGTGTTGACATGCAAAATCCCTTATGTGCATTCCACACTTTAACAGTAGTATCTGAAGAAGCAGATATCACTGAATTGGAAAGAATAAAGAATAAACTTTAATAGTTTATATATTACTTTAGAGCATATTTGTACTACTCTAATTTGCTTTTCAAAAAGATTAAAAGAATAATTTACATACAGATTTAAATTTTCATTAAAATTTCTACTTACGCTATTTATCAAATTTATAATACACACCACAAATTATATGCTAAGAAAAGACAGATAATAATTAAAGCAGCAGATAATTTCATACACAATTTCTGAATCCTGTAATTTTCAAACACTTAAGTACTTACATGTTTTACCATTGCAGCAGAGCACAATATCATTTACCCAATCTGTGTGATGTTCCATGGATGCTATATAAGGGTCTTGCTACAAATTAAGAAAAAAAAGTTTGTAAGATCTCATCACAAATGGCTTGTGGCTATCACATCCTGTTGTGGTATTTTCTTCAAATGGATCAAAAGTTGGCTAATGCAGAGTTGCATGAACTCACTATTCCAGAATCTTTGTGTGAAAGAACTATACAGCTATGTAAGATTTCACAGTATGAGCAACAGCAAAGTCATTTTCCTAACATAATAATTGGCAGCTGTTAAAAACCAGCACCAGATGTATGCCTGTAGGCACCTTACGAGCATGGTAACTTGGAAAAAAGTAGGTTTAGAGACAGGAATCCTCTCAGGACTTACCTTGTGCTGATTGACACTCCATATCCTGATAATAGAGTCTCGGCCTGCTGTGAAGAGTCTGTTCAGTGCTGGATCCAGCTGCAGAGCATTTACCCCATTGCGGTTATACTTCTCCACTTCATCCCTAATCACATAGGAGACCTAAAGCACATTTACACAAATCCAGTTATCGTATTAAGATACTGACTTGGCCATAAAATCCTAACAGCCAATTTCATTTTTGTGAGGTTCTCGGGGCAGAAAATATGAAGAGCTTTTCAAGCACTAAGTAAGACTGTCAGTTTGAGAGTTACCAACCCCACCTCAGTCATTTCTTCCCCCTGCTGAAAACAGGGAAGAACGATAGAGAAGATACAAGCAGTGCTAGAACTGGAGCCCAAAGGAATTGCAATTTCATTACAATTTCAGCTGAGACCCAGAGAAACCTTAGTTCAGTTCCCTGCTCTGTACTGATACTCTGGGTGATCTTAGACAACACACTTGATTGAGCTTGTGTCTCATTTCCTAAGCAGGTTTCAAGGTTTTTGTAGCTGGGACGACAGACAGTATTTCCTAGACTCACAAGGAAGAGGATATAGTCACTGAGGATTAAAAACTCTTTAAAGACTGCAGATACAAATTCTAGCTATTTCAGGTATTACTATTATCGTGAAGCTATTTTTTAATAAACCCCCTAACTTCATACTATAATAAGAAACAAATATTTACCACTATTCCAGCCAAATTATTCCTTTAGTTCCTTTCCTTCTGAATTTGACAGCACTGTATGTACAGGTTATTTCATTGTTTTGTTCAGAAAAGACTAAAAGGAGATTTAAGGTGACATACTGCAAAGGCCACAGCACTCTCCACCCTAACACAATTCTAAAGCACTGAAGTCTGCTCAGAGCTACCGCGCTGACATGTGACCACGAGGAAAGCCCTCACACTTTGGCAAAAGGAGGGGAAGCTGCCAGATCTGCCTCTTCCCAGACTGTGTAAAACAATCCAAACAAGGTAAAATTTTAATGTGGGTATAATTC